>NW_007248675.1:290461-292231 GCF_000164805.1 Carlito syrichta
GTAGACATGAAGTCTCGCTACCCAGGCGGATCTCGAACCTATGGGCTCAGGCAGTCCACTCACCTCAGCCTCCCAAAGGTGCGGGATTACAGGCTGAGCCACCAAGCCCAGCTGGCAACTCAACTTTAATATGCCCTAAAGTAAACTCTGATTTTCTCGGAATCTAATTCCTTCCTCAGTCTTTTCCATGCACCCTTTCACTTGGTCAAGCTAGAGACCTGGAGTCATCTTTGACTCCTTTCATTCTTTTACTCAATATATCTAATTCGTCAGCAATTATTAATTTTTCTACCTTGAAATGATTCCAGATTTCTTACCACTCTATCCTGTTCCAAATTATCATCGCCTCTTATTTTGCTTTATAAAATAGCCATCTACCTGGTCTCTCTGCTTCCACTGCTGTCATTTTAGTCAACTCACCACACAATAGGCAGAGTGAGCCTTTTAAGTGGTTATTCCAGTAATGTCACTCTTGGTCAAATCCATCAAACAGGCTTCACTTCTCAGGATAAAACTGCAAGTTCTTACAATGACCTACAAACTACCTGTGATTTAACCTCCACCATCTTACCTTCTATACTCCTCTCTTTAGCTTACTACTCCATAGCCTCACTGACATTTTTTCTCACACAGCTAACATTCTCTTACTGAGCATCTTTATGCTTATTCTGTTCTCTATCTGTAACAGAATTTCATCATATGTATACTGTGATTTATTAAAACTATCCCCTATTTATAAATATATTTGTACTGTTTTCATATTGTAAATGATACTATAGGGAATATCTTAGAACATATATCTTTGTACACTTTTTGTATGTTTTACTATGAGTTTTTTAACTTTCATAAATGCTATTAAATTGATTTCCAAACTAGTTGTAGATTTTTCAGTGAAACCAGCTCCCTTCATGTCCATATATTCCATTTGCCCTTTGTTATTATTATTTTTTAAAAAGCTTTTTGCCAATTTGGTAGACAATATATATACTTGATTTTTTATTTTGCATTTTTTAGGAGAATGAAAAAGAACATTTTTCTCACGAGTTTACTGAATTTGTGTATTCATGTTGCAAATTAGCTGACTATTTCTGCATTTTTATGATCTTATAGTATGATGTTTTTATTATTTAAAAGTTAATTTGTAAAACTTTCTAATGAGTGAGGGCATTAACCTCTGTCATAATCTGCAAATATATATTACCAGGCTTTTTAAACAACCTGTTCATGATTTTTCTTTTTTTCCTTTTAATAGTTTTTTTTTTTTTTTTTTTTTTTTGACTTGGAGTCTTGGTCGCCCAAACTGGAATTCAGTGGGCACTCTTGGCCACCGCAGCCTCAGCCTGAAGGGCTCCAGTGATCCTTCCACCTCAACCTTCCCAGTATCCGGAATTACAGGCATGCCCTACCACGCCTGGCTGGTTTTTTGATTTATTGTATAAATGAAGTCTCGCTGCCCAGACGGGTCTCAGACCCGCGGGCTCAGCCATCCCACTCACCTCACCCTCCCAAGGGGGCGGGAATACGCGCTGATGCAAAAAGGCCGGCTTTTTTGCTTAATACATAACAAATTATCTGTCTTTACCATACCTCGATATATTTTTCCCTGACGGTCCTTCTTTTCTACTAATGTATATGGGGGAGAAACTTTCAAGAAAGGGAACAGGACAGTTCAGTTAGTTATGTCTATGATATGTACTAACTTTTCATCAACCTTTGCACTTCTTCCCCCACAATTAATCACTGCACTTATTATCCTCCTTGTAGTAACTT
>NW_007248675.1:292251-300540 GCF_000164805.1 Carlito syrichta
TGGGCTCCCAGTGATCCTTCCACCTCAGCCTTCCAAGTAGCCGGAATTACAGGCATGCGCTACCACGCCTGGCTGGTTTTTTGATTTATTGTAGAGATGAGGTCTCGCTGCCCAGGCGGGTCTCAAACCCGCGGGCTCAGGCAATCCACTCACCTCAGCCTCCCAAAGGCGCGGGATTACAGGCTGAGCCACAGAGCCCGGCTTTTTTGCTTTTTATAGAACTATTCTTCTGTCTTTTCTATACTTCTTTATATTAGGTCAAGTCTACAAAGTTGCTCCTCTGAGTTATATATCAGAGAAACTTTCTAAGAACAAAAATAACAAATTCATTTAATTATGTCTATGATATTACTAGTTTTCATCAACCTTTGCACTTCTTCCCCCACAATTAATCACTGCACTTATTATCCTCCTTGTAGTAACTTTGAGTTATATGACTTGTTCTGGTCAATGGGCTATGAGGAAAAATGACCTGTGTTTATTGTTGGTTGAGTTGTGAAAAGACTGTGTATACTTCTTTAGACTCTTTTTCCATGCCACGGGAACAAAAAGGTCACATGTTTAAAATATTGCAGATAGGCCATTGCTTTTTTAAGCTCTGGCTAGGCCACGTGCTCTTTGGGCTGTGGTCATGCCATGCTTTCCTAAATCTTGGCCCCCCTCCCCTACCTTAGAGAGGTGAATCTCCTCTCTCTATCTCTATCTGTGTCTCTGTTTCTATCTCTGCCTCTGCCTCTGCCTCTACCTATATCTCTACCTCCATCTCTATCACTGTCTTTGTCTCTATCTCTAATTTATTTTCTGGCCATTGCTTTGGTAAGCTATGGTCTGGCTATGTGGATTCTTGAGCTATAGTCGCCATTTTTCCTAGCTTTGGCCCCTCTCCAACCTTGGGGAGGCAGATTTCCCCTCTCTCTCACTCTCCAATTTACTCTCTAAATAAAACATGTTTTCGAATCTAAATATATATATATTGTGTATATAAGGAAATAAAGCCTGTTCCAGGCTGTAGCTCTGAGTGACTTATGTAGATAGTCAAGATAATCAATGTTATGTTAAGGTAAGAACAATTCCAACAATCTGAGGACAAATAAAAACAAAACTTGATATTTCTCTAGTGTGATATGTATCTTGCCAAACTTCGGCAAAGTTTAACTCATTATAGTGCCCACACTGAAGGACCAGTCACCATCTTCGATATTACCAATTTCAATGCCAGAGGGATATTTGGAGGATCTCATACCAAATTAAACTTCTCAGTGCAATGCCTGCAACTTCTGCTTACACAGTATCAGAAAGAACTAGCTACATTGTCCAATGCAATCACAAAAATCCTGTACATATTATTCTATCATGTGTCTAGGAGAGCAGGACTAAAAACATTTGTTGACTATCACTAACAGCACCAGAGCAAAGCAGAACTCCCTGCTAGTTAAGCGAGACATGTAGTGTGGTGAAAAATAAACTTTTGCTGCAATACACCACTGTGACTTTGGCATGTTCATTTGTTACTGCAGCATAACCTAGCATATCTTGATTAATGTAAGTGAGAAAGACATAAATGAGAACAAAACAAGTAATCTTAAGACTGGAAAACGCAATCAGAAGTTTTAAATGTAAAACTTTGTCTTAAAAGAAAAATAAATCAGACTGATTTAGATAAGAACAAGTTTGTAAAATAGGGGAGATACAAGCCTAAGGATGAAAAATTGTTAAAATGCTACTTTTATTTGAACAATATAAAGGAATATTTAATTATGAAATTCATTTACCTACAAATTCTGTAAGACGAAAATAGATTTAGATTAAGTTCATCTTGTCTCTGAAAATCATCTTGGGAGTAAAGAGACCTGAATTCTAACTCAAATTCTGTTAACTAGTTGTGAGATTGTAGGACAAAAACTTGTTTTCTCTAATCATAATTTTTATATGAAAAAATATAGCTTTAAAATAGAACAATGCAAGCTAAAATGTTCATAAGAATTACCTAGTAAACATATGAAAAATGCAGAGCCTTGGATACTACCCACAAAAGGTTCTTATTCAGTAATTCTCAATAGTGCCAAGAAATGTATTTTTAAAAGATATTCTCCAATTTATTATTATGTAGTTAATATAGGTTAACATTTTGAGAATCACTGGAAGAGACAATGTGTAAGAAGCATTTGATCATTGAAAATGAATAGTGTTTTAACAAGTGTTGAGTTTTCAAATCATGATAGTCTATTTCTACAAGGAAGTCCCTACTTTTTTTCCCTTCAATAGTAGGTCACAAATCATGATTTTTTAAAATTTACAACAATTATAAACTGTTTACTGTCATTTCCCCCAAGAGCAACTGTTAGAATGAACTGCACAAATAAACAGGCTATAGTGCTCTATATCACAAATACTTCTTATTAATGTCACACAGCCAAAGGCTAAAATTGAACAGCTTTGGTAAGCAATAAGTGTTTTTGTTTAAAATGAAACATCCAATTATCCCACTGACCATAATACTGATTGAGATGAAAAGGAGAAAATTCTTGAGCAGGTAGTAATATATGCATTGATACGTAATACCAAGGGGGAAAATATTCAAAATGTTTACCACTGAAACATGTCAAATTATCAAATTCTTCTCTGCTACATAATTAATGTAGGTCTGGGCCAGCACTTACCATTGAGGAGTTTAGTGTTAAATTACAAAGCTTCATGTATATAGCAGAGTCAGCAGAAGAGAATTACTTTCCTCCTGGGTTTATAAGGGCAACATTGCAGAGCAAGCACAATCTGTTTTTTGATGTAATATTTATATTACATATGCAACACTGCTCATCACAAGAGCTTGTCTTTAAATTAGCACAGATCCATCATTTCAATTGTGGCCATGACACGTGATTTCCACTTGCTTGTGTTTTGAGGTCTCATTTTGAACACATATAATTGTGAGTTGGTGGAATTCTGCTGTAATAGGGATATTTGAAGACAAGGTTTAAATTGTAAAATGAATTCTCACTCAAACATTGTAAACTTGCTATTGTGAATTTTTGTTCTTTCGAAAATGTGTATTATCAAGTTTATGTTAGTACTTCAGAGTCACTGAAATCTTCTCCATTACAGAGCATTATTAATAAAAGTGATAATATTATTTATAGCAATCACAATTTAGAAATTTATTATTCAAGTTGAAAGTCAGATCTGAAACACAAGTATTAAATTTCATAGTTCTTCACTTTGTCAGCCTTATTGGTCCATTTTTTATTATTGTGACTAAGTTTAGCGACCCATATAGCAAAAACATCTCAAAATATGTACATTTTTAGAAAAAAAAGTTATCTGGTTTAGAAAATAAATAAATTTGTTTATGGGGCTCAGTGAAAATGATGCACAAAATATTCTTTGTATTTATAAGAAACGATCCAAAACTATAGAGTGGTAAATAATAATATTAGTCCGACAATTGACTTTAGAATTCAATCCAGTCAGTCCTCTCAATTTGCAAATCTGAGTACTAGGACTAAAAAAGCTAACATGATAAGCTCCTTAGTGACAAAGGTGGGGATAGAATCCAAGTTTTTCAAAAAACCTTTCAAGTAATATTTCCAGCCAGGCACAGTGGCTCACGCCTGTAATCTCAGCATTTGGGAGGCAGAAGCAAGAGGGCTGCCTGAGCCCACATGTTTGAGACCAGCCTGGGTAACCTGGTGAGACCTCATCTCTGCAATAAGCCAAAAATTATCCAGGCATGGCAGCACGCACATGTAGTTCCAGCTGCTTGGATGGCTGAGGTGGAAGGATCACCTGAGGCCCCATATCAAGACTGCAGTGGTTGTGAGCGTGCCACTGCACTCCAGCCTGGGTGACAGAGAGAGACTCCAACTCAGAAAAAAAAAATCCAGTTTACCATTTAGAGGAATTATTCTAATTTTGAAAAGCGAGCATTATCAGTACATTTAGCTTCTCAAAAAGAAAGAAGACTCTGATCAAATACACTATTTGGCATGATTTTGCCTCAAATCTGGCATCTTCCAGAAGCCGGCATCCATTTGATCCACTAGTTTTTTTGATGTAGTGTAGTGGAAATGAAAAGATCATGTAACTTCATGGAATTTAGTATGTTGGCATAGTTATAAACGAATTTCTAGCAAGTTTATAGGAAATATTAAAACATCAGTAATAGCATTTAGTGGATAAGACTGAATAGATCATGGAAAGTGAGTCCTACTTCTATAGGAAAAAAATCCTCAGAGTTAGAAGTTCAATTCACCAGTTAACATAGAAATATCCCTTAAAATCCCAAATCCCTTTGCTCACAAAATAAACTTCTGGTCTATAATTTGATAAGCTGAATGCATTTTTGCACTAGAAAGGTTATACCCCATAAAGACAAATGGTTTTGGATCTTAGGCCACATATATCACCAATTTAAATCAACTGCCACTCTTTTTTTGTGAGAGTCTCTGGTGAATGAGGTCTACTCTGATTCCTCAGATGACTGCTGAACAAACTGATAATATAGAACTTCTCAACGTGCAATCACTTCATGAAATCTTGGGGTGATTTACCACAATATTGGTCAGGAAAACAATAAACAGATAGCCTTGGGCTTGATAGATACATTCCCAGAAACAGCAATAGTGCACAACATCATCCTGCAATGGGAAGAACATGTAAATTATTTTTAGACTTCTTCATATGTTGAGTTCTCATAAAGAACAGAAAAACGCATCTTAGTTGAGAATAAGCACTGCCTATTAATGTTACGGTGTGTAATGTGTAATATCAAATGAACTTGGTGACTAGGTCATGGTTGTTGGATTTTATGACTTCCCGCTTTATTTCATCCTCTTGATGACTTTGAAGCAGATAAAGGCTCTTTTTTTCATTTTCAGTCTTATGTTCAGGTGTTGTTATTTATCATACATAAAATAGAGAACCAAACAAATGGTTTAATTACACAGTAGTATTCTGTCTACAACTTTGTCTTTAAAGTTTCCTATAAGTTCTGAATGGAATGGTACTTTGGGAGATTTTAGGAGAGATTACATTGGTTCTAACATTTTGTTGAAAGTAGCACAAGTGAGTCTTTTGACAATAATAGAATTTTAATATGGGACAAAATTATCCCCCTTTTATTTTGGTGTACATCAAAACTGTTAGTATATACACACTTATGTCACATAGATTAATGTCCATTTCTTTCACTAAATGACCAGGCCATGAGCCCAGAGCTTATGCTCATTATACTCATTATTGTAACACATAGTATGTAGTATATGATCTATCATATGATATAACTCAGTTGATGGTAATCAGTGTATGAATGATGAAGGTCTTAATGTGTGAATTATTGAAACCAGTCAGGTGCAGTCATTATGCACAATTAGTTTATACTGACATCCCTTTTAGTGCATATAATTGAGAAAGCATTCAATTTATGCTATAGTATACCCAAGAATCTTATCTAAATTAATACTAAAAAGTGTTATTAAAAACAACCGGCATCTATACTGTCTAAATGATCATCTGAACAATCTTCATTTAAGACAAACATAGAACCTGAAAAATAAACATTCTAAAAGAGATGTGCACAGTTTTAATTTTATACACATTTTTAACGGATCAGGGTACACTTTAAGCCTTTACTTATCTTTATGTAGCAATCAACACTAATTATTTTGTTGGTCTCCTTCTCCTCATTTATTTAATGGTAGTCATAGATGCATTTATATTTAATATACTTTATATGTAATGTGACATATTATGTAACTCTAACTTAACAGTATTCCCATAATAGTATTTTTCTTTTTTAAATAAAAATAATAAATCAAAGATAATGAAACTTAAATAAGTTGTCTAATAGCACACAACTAATATACACTGGGGCCAGCAAGAGAAGTCAGGTGTTCTGATGCCAAACTGGAATTTTTTTCACTACTTCAAGCACCCCAAGACTACCTAGCCAGTAAACATACTACTTGGTCTTCTTTTCAGTTTTATAATTTTCATTTCAAAGGTGATTCAACCACTCTGCTATCTTATATTTGGCTTCCAAATGCACAGATACAACATCTCTAGTCTTTTAGCAGAATTTGGATGTTAAAAATTCATAGTAAACAAATTTGTTATGTGCAAGTTCTTCTCCATTCTTTGTTCACAAAGCATCAGAGGATATGAGCTTTTCTTAATTTTGAAAACTAATTTTATTTTAAGAGTGATACACATTTGAGGCAACAAAAAAATAGAAAAGAAAAATACAGAAGAGAGGCAAAGAAAAATAGTAAGGGAAGAAGGAAAGAAAGGTGAAAGGGAGGATGGGAGGACGGAAGGATGGAGAAAGAGAAAGAGGAAGAGGGAATAAGAGAGAGCCAAAGAGAGAGAAAAAATGGAAAAAAGGAAGGAAGGAAGGTAGAAAGGAAGAAAGGAAAAAAAATCAAGAGAAAATGAATCATTCTTAAAAAGCCTGATACTCTTTTCTCTGTTCAGATATTGATAAATTATAAATGACTATATATTTTATTTTTATTTAGTAAAAATTTATATGATCTAAGGCCACCGGTGTGTGTGTGTCTGTTTGCTGTGTATTTTTGTTGAAGAAAAGAAATTGCTAATAATTTGAATTTTTTGAGTAAAAAACAGTTGATCAAATTATAGCATATATTTTTTATGAAATATAAATCAATTGTGCTTTTGGTAAGTTAGGGTCATAAGCACTTACTTGGAAAATTGACTGTAATAAAGTGATAAGTTTAAAAATAAAAGTAACGTGCAGTATAACAATTGAAGTATATTTACAGTTATGTGTATAATTTTTAGATATATAGAAAAATGCATTTGTGTTACTGGAATCATAGAGGAAAAACTGACAGTATCTGTGTCAATCTATTAACAACAGTTAGTTTTAAAAGTTTTAGGTCTGGAGCAAGGAGAGAAAATAAATTCTATTTCATTTTCTTTATACACCTCTTTATTGTTGGATTGTTTGATGCCTATATTATTTTAAAAGTAAAACCTTAATATATGTGAAATGAGCTCAAATTATCATTAAAATTTTGTTCCAGAAATACTACAATTAATTTGATGATCACACACACATACAAAACTATAACTGTGCTCCTTGATCATTTGTTTATAATAGTAAAACAATCTGAATGCTTTTGGAATACTAACAAATGCTTTGTTACTCATGATTGTCACTCAGTTGAAAGCCAAATTTAAACCTGGACTTTTTTTTTTTTAATGAAATAAACTTATTTATTAGTTCTGGAAGTTTTTTTAGTTGATTTCTGAGGAATTTCCACACACAGGATTATGTTGTTGGTGAACAAAGATAGTTTTACTTCTTCCTTTGCAATCTGAAAGCCTTTTATCTTTTTTTGTTAATTGCACTGACTAGAACTTCCAGGACAATGTAGAATGGAAGTGACAAGAGTGGATAGACTTGCCTTATTCCTGATTTTAGGGGGAAAGCATTCCATCTTTCACTACTAAGTATGAGTTGGTATGTAATTTTTTCATAGACAATCTTTAGCAGGCTGAGAAAATTTCCTTCTATTCCTAGTTTGAGTGCTTTTTTTTTTTCTTTTTTAAAATCTGAATAAATGTTAGAGTTGGTCAAGTGCTTTTTCTTTTTCTTTTTCTTTTGTTTTAATCAATATTTTTTATTCTGATATTGTGGGGTACAGTTAAGGGTTAGGTATACAAACATGCTTCGTTAGGCACCCTTGTTGATAAGAGGTGTTTCCCCATCCCCAGATAGATATTCGCTACCGTTAATTCCATCTCCCTTCCCCTCTCCCCCCATAGTTTCCCACCACTGTCAGTCATTTTCTTATACTATTACATTGGACGTTCAAGGTCCACTATATGAGTGAGAACATTTGATACTCAGATCTTTGTTTCTGTGAGAGGTCACTCAGTATTATAGACTCTAGTTCCATCCAGGTTGCTGCAAAATTCATGATTTTGTTCTTTTTTATGGCTGCATAGTATTCCATCGTGTATATGTACCACATTTTTTAATCCAATCCTCTTTTGATGGACAGCATGGTTGCTTCCAGGTTCTTGCTATTGTGAACAATGCTGCGATAAACATACGTGTGCAGGTATCTTTTTTATAGAGTGACTTAAGTTCTTCAGGGTATATTCCCAGGAGGGGGATTGCGGAGTCATATGGGAGGTCAATATTTAGAGCTTTTAGGAATTGCTATACTGTTTTCCACAGAGATTGTACTAGTTTGCACTCCAACCAACAGTGTAGAAGTGTTCCCTTTTCGCCACACCCTCTCCAGCAACTGTTATTTTTTG
>NW_007248676.1:0-637 GCF_000164805.1 Carlito syrichta
AAAAGAAACAAAGCAGGAGGTATCACACTTCTAGACTTCAAACTTTACTATAAGGCTACAGTAATCAAAACAGTCTAGTATTGATACAAGAACAGGCACATAGACCACTTAAACAGGATAGAGATTCCAGAAGCAAAGCCTCAGTTCCTCAACCAACTCATCTTTCACAAAGCCTCCAATAGCAACCACTGGGGAGAGGAGAACACATTCAGTAAATGGTGCTGGGAAAACTGGCTGACCACATGCAGAAGACTGAAACAGGACCCCTACCTATCACCATATGCAAAAATTAACTCTAACTGGATCAAATACCTAAATGTAAAACCTCAAACTTTAAGAATCTTAGAAAATGCAGGAGACACCGTTATGGAAATTGGAACTGGCAACCAATTCCTATTCAAAACTCTAAAGGCCAATACCTTAAGAAATAAGATAGACAAGTGGGACCTCATCAAACTAACAAACTTCTGCAAAGCAAAAGAAACCATCAAGAGAGCAGGGAGACAGTCCACAGAATATTTGACAACTGTATATCTGAAAAGACCTAACATCTAGGATCTAGAAGGAACTCAAACGCGCCAAAAGGAAAAAAACAAACAGCCCCTTTAAAAAGTGGGCAAAAGACATGAATAGACAC
>NW_007248676.1:1054-82338 GCF_000164805.1 Carlito syrichta
CACAGAAACAAAGACAGAGTACCATATGTTCTCACTCATAAGCAGACCTTGAACAATTATAATACTATAAGAAAGCATTTGGCAGTAATGGGAAACTGTCAGGGGAGGCAGGGTGGGATTGGCAGCTGAAGGAAACTGCTAGGGGCTGGAGGGGCATACCTCATCAACAAGGGTACCTACACAATCAATGTTTGTATACCTAACCCTGAATTGCACCCCACATCTTTATAATAAAAATATACATATAAAAAAAAGAAAGTTTTCTAGCAGAAAAAATAACCTGATGTCACATGCAAAGCAGGTCATAGATGGACAGTTTTAGGTCCTGATCTCTGCTGTCTTGTGGGTCGCATCCATGGTAAGGTCAAGGGCACTTCTTGGAGGTGTCAAGCCCTTCTCTGGCTGGTTGGGATCAACAGCTGTAAAACAGGGTCTTCCCTTTCCAGTGACTTGACCTAGGCAGAGCTTCACTCATGCAGAGCCTCACAGGGGCCTCATGGGAGCATATTCTCTCCATACAACTCCCAACCCTTTGCCAGCCTGACCTGGGACTTGGGTTGTCCACCCTCCTACCCACCATCCCTCCATTCATCCACCCACCTGCCATCCCTCTAACCATCCGCCCACTCACCATCCTTCCGTCTATCTACCCACCCTCCATGCCGCTGTCCATCCACCCACCTGCCGTCCTTCTGTCCATCCACCCACCTGCCATCCCTCCGTTCATCACCCACCCACTCACTGCTTACTCCAGCTCAAGTATTCACTGGTCCCCTGGCTGTACCTCTCAGTGACTGTGCCAGTCCCAACAGCACAGTGGGTGGGGCAATCCCCTAGGATCACTCCAAACCCTCCACTCACTCTACAGGGCTATGGCAACCTTCCCAATGATCATTCAGCCCCCCAGCTCCCTTCTCCAGTCCAAACTTCATTGCACCAACAATAGCTCTCCCAGATGCCAATTTAACCATGTCATCTTTCTGTCCAAAGACCTTTATCAAAGCCCAAATGCTTAACTCAGCTTTCAAGGACACCCACACCTGAATCCAATCTACTTTTCAAACTTTTATACTTAATCTCCAAAAACGTATCTGTGGCAGGAAACCTCTAGTCTCACAGAAGCTGCCTTGCCACTGAGCAGATGAGTGCAAACCTGCAGCTTCTAGAAGCCATGGGGCCAGCACATGGAAGAGAAGAAGCCAACTCAGGAGAAAGTAGAACCAAGAGAAGGAGAAAAAGAGATTCCTGATGACATCACTTGAGAACTGAGATCATACCTCAAGTTAATCTGATGTGTAAACTTCTTGGCTCTGATATCCTGGTTTGGGGGGGTTTGGGGCTTTTTTCCTTTTGCTTAAGTCTCTTTGTCCTCACAACTGAAAGATTACTGATAAATCCATTGTCCAGGTGTCTCATTTTTAGGCCCAGACTCCTCCCTGAAGCCTTTCAGGTCATGACAGTGGCTCTCAATTTCCTATAATATGATGGTCTGTATCACACATGAGCCTTGCCACACCACCTAGAGACATTTATCTAGTGACCCGCCTACACAGGTGAGAGACTCTGATTACCAATCCCTTCCCACTGACCCCACCTTCCATCCCAAATTGCTAAAGTTAACACTTGGTGTAGTAGTTAAAGGGGCAGACTACAGGTGGGTGAACTATATGACCCAGCAGTTCCACTTCTGGGTATATGCCCTAAAGAACTGCAAGCAGGAACATGAGTAGCTGTGTGTCTACCACGTTCATGGCAGCATTTTTCACAATAGCCAAGAAGTGGAAAGGGGGAACAGAGACTGCTTAGCCATCCTGAGCTAATGACCCATGCTTTCCTCCCAGAGCCACTCCATCAAGGCTTGGATGGCTTCCAGCAGCCAGTCTGGTCAAGTTATCTGCCCACAGGGACCAGCAGTGGAAGGAGGTGAAAGAAGATGTCAGAGGAAGAGAAGGAGGAGGGTGAGTTGAAAGTCGGAGGAAGAGAAGGCCACAACCTCTCAAGGCCACAACCGAGGATGGGCAGAGCCCAGGAGATGAGGCCAGGAACTCACAGGCCAGGAGTGACAGCTGCCAGCCAGGGTGGAGCCAGGAAAGCTCCTCCTGGGCAAGCTCCACTCCTTCTTCTCACTGCACCCATCCCTTGTGACACAAGCCTGCCAGGGTACCTTAAAACTTCCCCTGGAGAGCAGGGTCAACAGGGGACCCCACTGTCACCAGAAGCCTGCTGGGCACCTCTTCAGCCTGCCCTCCTGAGCAAATCCTCAAATCTCATGCCTTTAGAGGCCCAGGTGACCAAATGCAGCCAAAACACAGCCCTTCAGGACCCAAAGGTGGACTCCCAGGAGGTGTGGCATCACCCACATTTGTCTCCCAGGGCAGTGTTTCCTCACCATCATTGCCACTCAGAGACCATTCTAGAACAAAAAAGCAAAACTATGTGTGGTGTCAACAAGGTGTGGGGGTCATGAGTTACAGGTACCCATTTCTCCATTAGCTTGACAAGGGTATCAAATGGGATCCCAAGGGCTGTCTGCAGAGTTCCAGAGCTACAGGGAGCTCTGGGCACCTATTCAGAAGGTGAAGAAGATGAAAAAGTGGAGCTCCACACACCCACAGCCCACCTCAACCTCAGCGGTCCTCTTACAGCTGCCTTAGTTTCAACGGGAGGGGAGTTGTTTTGCTTTTGCCATTTTGGTTATTTTTAAGTCCATTCATATAGTTTTGCTGCTATTACCACTATCCAGCCACAGTACTTTTTCATCTTGCAAAACTGAAACTCTGTGACAAACACCTTAGTCCCTATTCTCAGCTCCCCCAGGTCTAGGAAACTGCATTCCTTCTATCTCTATGAGTTTGACTACCCTCAGTACCTCAGATAAGTAGAATCATACAGTATCTGTCTTTTTGTGACTGGCTTCTATTCACTAGCATAATGTTTTCAAGGTCCATCCAAGTTACAACGTGTCAGAATTTCCTTCCTTTTAAAGGCTGAATCATAGTCCCTGTGTTTGTGTGTGTGTGTGTGTGTGTGTGTGTGTGTACACTACATTTTGTTTATCCATTCACCCACTGATGCACAGTTGGGTTGCTTCTAACTTTGGGCTATTAAAAAAGATTCTGCAATGCATACAGGTGTATAATCCACTAAAGCCCCCGCTTTCAATTCCATTGGGTATACACTCAGAAGTGGAACTGTAGTATCATATGGTAATACTACGCATTTTTAATTTTTTGAGGAGTGTCCATATTTTCTATGGGAGCTGCACCAGTTTACACGACCACCAACCATGCACAGGCCTTAATTTCTCCACATCCTCCCCAACACTTATTTTCTGGATTTTTAAAATCATAACCATCCCAATTGGTATGCTTAAAAAAAAAACAACCTCCACTACTAAGGTTTGGAAACCATTATCCTAAAGCCAGTAGTCTCTGTGATCTTCCCAAGGCTCGCTGTGTTCCTGCCATCTGCCTTCTGCACCCTCTGACCCAGCAGAACCAAGCTGAGTGAACTCTTCTTCCCCACCACCCACTCTCCACCCCCTTGGTGTAACATGGCAGGATCCAGCTGCCTACCTCCTGCCCCTGAGGCCCCAGCTAGCAAGCCACTTAGATTCCATGCCCTCAGGAAGCTCCAAAATGCAGCTTCTCTAAGTCCAGAAGCCCCACCAGTTAGAATTCCTTGAGTAACTCCTAATATAGGAGCCACTCCTCATCAGACCTTCAAGATATTCGAGGACACCTCCTCTTCCTGGCCAGATGCCTCCAGATTGCACGCCTGGTCATCTCAAGAAGCAAGGCAGCACCAGGACATGAAACAAGCACTTGAGTTCAGAAGTCTCCTGCTCAAAACCACTCCAAGCTACTAACCAGCTATCTGACCTTAGGAAGGCTAAATATTGGCCACTCCCAAGATGTTCACAGCCTAGTCCCAGAGCCTGTGAATATACGCCTTACATGCAGAAGAGAGGTCAAGGATAGTGAGACAGGAGAGAGTCCAGGTTTATCCAGGTGAACCTGATGTAATCATGAGGGTCCTTATAAGAGGAAGATGGAAATCACAAAGAGAAAAGAGCAACATGACAACAGACACAGACAGTGGAATGGTGCGGCCACAAGTCAACAGATGCGGATACCACTGGAAGCTGGAGGCAGCAAGGAACAGGTTCTCCCCTGTAACCTATAAAAGGAACAAGCCCTGCTGACATCTTGATTTTAGCTCTGTAAGACTCATTTCGGACTTCTGACATCCATACCTAGAAGAGAATAAATATGGGTTGTTTTAAGCCATGCGTGTTGTGCTAACTTGTTACAGAAGCAACAGAAAACTCATACAAGACCTTTCTGGGTCTCTGTTTCCTCATCTGTGAGATGAAAGACTTTGAACTAAAAACTTCTTAGTTGCTATTCAGACACAATTTCCATGAACTAAATGTTTTCAGCCTCCTTTCTAGCTCTCCTGATGAGAACTGAGTGTTCACCGTGTGCCAGATCTTGTTCTAAGTCCTTTATACGCATTACTTCATAAACTTCAAAACAAGGCTGTCAACAAGGAACCATTAGCATCTCCTCACAAATCAGGAAGGAAACCAAAGCCCAGAGTGGTGACGTCACTTGCCCAAGATTACACAGTCATAAGTGATAGAGGATTTCAATCCATAGGGAACCTATACTCTTAGCCATCAAGCAAAGCCAATATTAGTGTCCTACCTAGAGATGAAAATGCCCAAGGCCTGTATTCATACTGAAAATCAAGATCAAGTGAGAGGGAAAAAAGAAAAGAAAAGAAAATGCCCAAGACCTGGTGACATGGCTAGAAAGCAGCAAATCCAAATGTCCTACAGCCAGGGCCTTCCCAACATTACACTTGATTGTCTAATATTCCCAAAGTACACGTGGACAGCAGATAAAAGTGATCCAGCTGCCCTCTTATAGCTTGACTCCAGCTCTCACTTGCACAAGCCATCTTGCCCTCTCCCCACTCTATTCTTAACTCCTCTGTTATTTAAAGGGAGTGAGATCAATGAACCACGACAGTGCATCACCTCCCTCTCCATCCCCCCTGCTTCACCAACTCAGTCTCCAGTTTGCCACCAGAACTCACCAGCCATTCAAAAAATGACTTCTGAGAAAATGGGCCCCCTTGGTTTGATAGAGGTATAAATTTCCATCTCCTTCCTACATGTCTTACTTTTCAGAGGGGGAAAATAACCCTTTATTGATGCTAGCACATTTATATGAGTTTAAATAAAAACAAATACATCTCCATTGACTGTAGTTATTATGCTTGGCTTCATGCAATGTAAGTGCTTCAAATAAAAATAGATTGGTCGGAGTGAGGATGTATCCATTCCGATCAGGACGCAGCCGTTCCGATCAAGACAAAGCATATGTGTTTCAGTTAATGTGCCCTCAGCTTGCAGAAGGGGAGGAACGCTGCTTCGTGGAGCTTTTAGACTCCATTTTTTATGTCTAAATGCTCTGAGTAGGTGTGAATGTTTATTAGCATCATGAGATGCATCTGGCAGGAAAAGTCTGGTTTTCACAGAAGAAACTAGAGCGCAAGTTCTGAGGATGAGCCAGGCTGAGTGGAAAGTGAAAATCCTATGTTATGTGAGCCCAGCATCAGCTGGTCAAATATGCATGCAGGGCCAGGTGTGGTGGCTCACACCTGTAATCCCAGCACTTTGGAAGGCCAAGATGGGAGGATTGCCTGAGCCCAGGAGTTCACAACCAGCCTGGGCAACACAGTGAGACCTTATCTCTACAAATCAATCAAAAAATTAGCTGGGCATGATGGCACATGTCTGTAGTCACATCTACTCAGGAAGCAGAAGGATCACCTGAGCCCAGGAGGTCAAGGTCATGGTGAGCCATGATCATGCCCCTGCATGCCAGCCTGGGTGCCAGAGTGAGATCCAACTAAAAGAAAAAAAGTAAAAAAATGAGAAAAAAGGTGTGTGCAGCACCTACTGCATGCTTGCCTTTTGGGCTAGGACCAACCCAGCACTGAATACAAATAATTGCCAGGCTTGCACACCACAGTATTTGAACTTCCTGCCCAGCCCGGCCCATCCTCAGGAACTGTACTCTGGTCTCTTCTGTAAAGGCCAGACTTTGCCTGCCAGATGCATTTCATGATGCTAATAAATATTCACACCTACTCAGAGCAATTAGACAAAAAAACAGAGTCTAAAATTCCAGGGATTTGGGCCTGTCTCCCAGATGAGGTTGTGGTTCATGAAAGCAAGAGCATCTCTCTGCTCTGATCATCCCCAGTACTTTAGGTAGGCCAAACACATGGATTTTGGCATTGGACTATCTGGATTTAAATCCCAGCTTCATCATTTAAACAAGCAAACATTGATAAAGCACAAACTGCATACCAGAACTTCTTGGTGCTGAGGCATGGGGCAAAGTCTCGGCTTTCTGTATCTTACATTCTATGGTGGAGGAGGTTTGAGTTCTCCCCCCTCCCCAACCCCCCAAGTAAGCCACACCTCTTGAACTTCAGATTCTTCACCAGTAAAACGGAGATAATAGGACCTGCTTCAAGGGGTAGTTGTGAACATTAGATGAGAAAATTTATCTAATGTGTTTAGCACATGGCCTGTCACATAGAAAGTGCCCAATGTCAACTGCTATCATGGTTACTGTCACTGTTTGTAGTAGACACCTCTTATGTACCACTTCACATTCTTCTGGGCTCACCTTTTATGCCAGTCTCTGCTGTGGCAAGCCATTCAGTGTGCCCATCAACAGTTCATACGGGTGCACCAAACAGCCCTGTAGGTCCCCATCTGGGACTTCTCACCTCCTACCCAAGCTGTGTCTGTTCACACCAAGCAGGAAGCCTCCTGTCTTGGTGCCCGTGTCTATGCAACCTGAAACTACAGAGGAGCTAGCATGGCAGGAAACACCTTTTCTTGTGGTTGAAATGTATCCACAAAAAGATATGTTGACATCCTAACCCCTGTAGAAATGATCTTACTTGGAAATAGGGTCTTTGCATATGTAATCAAGTTAGAATGAGGTCATACTTGATTAGGATGGTTCCTAAATCCAATGACTGGTGTATTTATAAGAAGAGAGGAATTTGGAAACACAAATGCAGAGGGAAGACAGCCATGTAAAGATAGGCAGAAGTCAGAATGATGCCACTACAAGCCAAGGAATGCCAGGGATGGCCAGCAACACCAGACGGTAGGAGGAGGCAAGGAAGATCTGTCCCCAGAGCCTTCAGAGGGAGCATGCCCTGCCAACACCTTGATTTCGGATATCTAGCCTCCAGAACTGGGAGAGGATAAATTCCTGTTGTTTTAAGCTGGTTTATGGTCATTTGTTACAACGGGCCTACAAAATGAGTACACATGATGTACAGAAATGAGTGGCTACATGTTTCTGCCTCACTAGCTTTGGACAGGTAGCTCTGGGCTATGTTTCACATGGCTTCTCAGATTTTCCATGAAAGGTGGGCATGGTGACTGACACCGAGAATCCTAGTACCTTGGGAGGCCAAGGCAGAAGGATCACTTGGGACCAGGAGTTCAAGAATAGCCTAGGAAACATAACATGTCTTTACAAAAATATTAAAAAACTAGCTGGGTGTGGTAATGCACACCTATAGTCCCAGATATTCAGGAGGCTGAGGCATGAAGATTGCTTGAGTCCAGGAGTTCAAAGTTGCAGTGAACTATGATCATGATACTATACTCCAGGATGGGCAACAAAGCAAGACCCCATCTCTTCCCATCTGTTAACAACATCAACAGAAACAGATATCTCATGGGTTTTATCACTCAGTCTCCCATAGCTGTGGCCAACTCCTGCCCGCCTCCTTTGATATGTTCTTCCTGTCCCGCAACCCTGCCCCATGGTTCTCTCCCCAATAAGCCATCTGTCGCATGTTCTGCTTTCAGGGAACCTAGTTGTAGGGTCCTCCAGAGAACACTTTGTTCTCTGTCCTGACTGAGAACCACAGAGTACCTTGGCCTCTCTGTTATTTGCATGTTTCCCCAGCAGGATTGAACCCCCACAGGGACCTTTAACGTTCACAAACACTGATAAAATCATTGGGTCATTGCCTAAAACAATGGAAGAAAGAAACTAGCCTGGCCCTGCACCAAATTCCCATAGCCTCATATAAACTCTATGTCTAGTCCCCTTATTGCAGATATCCAAGGCAGAACACCCCTTTGTACTGCTGTCTGTTGCAAGTACCACAGAAGCCCTCTGTAAGTTCCTCTAATAAATACTTTGAACTGATCACCCTGGCGTTTAGTGATGCTTTTTTTGTTTGTTTGTTTGTTTGTTTGTTTTTAGTGGGGGGAATTCCAATTGATCAGAACAGTTTGGGGTAGGCTTTGAGGGAATACCATTTTGGGGACAACCCAAGTCATAGCTTCAGCTGGATGGAATACCAGGTTAGGATAGCTTTTACCTGGCACATGACTGACATTAAGTAAATATTATTGACTAATTGAATAAAGGAATAAAGGTATAAATGAAGACCCAATCATACCCTCAAGAAGCTTTCAACTATCCAAACACAAGAGATTCAGAGAACCTATGCAAGGCATCTAATGAGAAGAACAACCCTTAGACACATAGTAATTTGTTTACACAAAACAGGTATAAAAGAATCCTAAAGACAACAAGAAAAAAAGTCAGACTACTTAACAGGGAACACTAATAAGAATAGCAGCAGACTTATCTACAGAAACACTACAGGCTAGAAGAAGAGCCCAATCTTCAAACTTCTCAAAGATAAACAATTCCAACCAAGAATTTCCTACCCAGCTAAGCACCGGAGAATTAAAATTCTTCCCAGACATCCAATCCCTAAGAGTTTATACTGCTTCCAGACCAGCTCTACAGGAGGCACCTAAGAAGGTATTAAGCACAGAAGAAACAAAAAAAAAGAACAACCATACACTTTGTAAGAATTCAGGAAAACATAGAATCAACATAGCATACATTGTGACTGCAAAATTGAAAACAAACTTATATATCAAGCCCAAAATTAAAGGAAAACCAACAAAAAACAAAAAAAAACTGTATAAGAGCCTCATGACAGGGATAAACTCACATCTCAATAATCAGCCTGAACACAAATAGACTAAATGCACCACTAAAAAGACTTCGAATGGCAAACTGAATCAAAAAGCATGGTCCAACAATATTCTGCCTCCAGGAAACAATTCTCACTACAAAGGACAACCACAGACTCAAAGTTAGAGGGTGGAAAACAAACTTTCAGGCAAATGGAAAACAAAAAAGAAGGAGTTGCCATTTTAATATTAGACATAACAAACTTCGAGCTATCAAAAATTTAAAAAGATACAGAAGGATGCTACATAATGATAAAAAAATTAAATCCATCAATAAGAAATATCCATTCTAAACATATATGCACCCAACAAAGGTGCAACAGGCTTTATAAAGCAACTACTAAGTAAACTAAAAAAAAGATATTGACTCTAACACTATCATAACTGGGGACTTAAATACCCCCACTAACAGCCCTAGATAGATATTCAAGGCAAAAAATCAACAAGGAGTTCTGGAACTTCCACTTAACGCTTGACCAAATGAACTTAATAGATACCTACAGAACACTTTTTTTTTAGTTGGAGTCTCACTCTGTCACCCAGGCTGGAGTGCAGTGGCATGCATGCTCACAGTCACCCCAGCATTGACCTACTGGGCTCAGGTGATCCTTCTGCCTCAGCCTTCCAAGTAGCCAGAACTACAGTCATGCACTACCATGCTGGTTAACTTTTGATTTATTGTAGAGACAAGGTCTCGCCAAGTTGCCCAGGCTGGTCTCAAATCCACAGGCTCAGGCAATCCACTCGCCTCAGCCTCCCAAAGTGCTGAGATTACAGGCTGAGCCCCACAGAACACTTTACCAACAACCATGGAATATACATTCTACTCATCACCACATGGAACATACTCCAAGATCAACCACAGCCTAGCCATAAATCAAGCATAAACAAATTTCATAAGCTCATAATACTGCCAAGCACCTTCTCAGACCACAGTGGAATAAAAATAAATATTGCCACCAACATGATCCCCCCAAAACACACAAAGACATGAGCACTAAACAGCATGATGCTGAATGATTCCTGGGTCAATAGGAGAAATTAAAAGATTCTTGGAAACAAATGAAAACAAAAATACATCTTACCAAAACCTCTGGGATGCCATGAAATCAGTACTAAGAGGGAAATTTATAACACTATGCACACACATTAAGAAAATAGAAAGATCACAAGTTAACAGCCTAACAAATCACCTAAAGGAGCTGGAAAGGCAAGACCACCAATACTCTAAATTCCACAGAAGAATCCAGATCACCAAAGTAAAAGTCAAAATGCAGGACATAGAAGACAAAAATATCATAGAAAAAACTCAATGAAACAAAAAGCTAGTTCTTTGAAAGGATGAACAAGATTGATGGACCCCCTAGCCAGACTGACCAAGAAAGATAAAAAGCCCAAATAAACACAATCAGAAACACAAAAGATCAAGTCACAATTGACCCAAAAGAACTACAAAAGATTATCAGAGATTGCTATGCACATCTGTATGGAAGAAAATTCAAAAGCCTAAATAAAATGGAGGACTTTCTGACATCACATAAACTCTCAAGCTTAAAACAAGAAGAAATTGACCCTAAAGAGACCAATAACAACCCAGGAAATTGACTCCATCATAAGAAAACTCTCCAAAAAAAAAAGCTCTGGACCAGATGGCTTTCCAATGGAATTCTACAAAACATACAAGAAGGAGCTGATACTAATCCTATTGAAAGTATTCCTGGCAATTGAGAAAGACGGAACTCTCTCCAAATCATTTTATGAAATTAACATCACACTGAAACCCAAACCAAGTAAAGTCTCAACAAAGAAAGAGAACTACAAGCCAGTATCCCTAATGGACATAAATGCAACAATGCTCAACAAGATTCTAGCAAATCGGATCCAACAACACATCTCAAAAATTATCCAGCATGACTAAGTAGGCTTCATCCCTGGGATGCAGAGCTGGTTCAACATCTGTAAGACCATAAATGTAATTCAATACATCACCAGATGTAAAAACAAGAACTACATGGTTATATCATTAGACATGGAAAAAGCTTTTGACAAGATCCAGTATGCCTTCTTGACAAAAATCCTTGAACATCTAAGCATAAAAGTAACATGCCTTAAAATACTAAGAAGCGTCTATGATAAACCCACAGTCAACATATTGCCAAACAGGCAGAAATTGGAAGGATTTCTCCTAAAAAGTAGAACAAGACAAGGCTGCCCACTCTCACCCCTCCTGTTCAACATAGTGTTAGAAGTTTTAGCTTGAACAATCAGACAAGAGAAGTAAATTGGGGGTATTCAAATAGGACAAGAAGAAGTAAATTTATCCCTCTTTGCTGACTATATGATCCTATACCTTGAAAACCCAAGAAAATCTGTCAAAAACCTCCTTGCTCTGATATAAAACTTTGAAAAAGTCTCAGGGTACAAAATCAATTTGCAAAAGACAGTCACATTTTAATACAACAATAACAAACAGGCAGAGAACCAAATAAAAACACAATCCCATTCACAATAGCCACAAAAGAGAGAGAGAGAAACAGAGAGAGAAAGAAAGAAAGAAAGAAAGAAAGAAAGAGAGAGAGAAAGACCGACCTTGGCATTTTTCTACCAGGGAAATGAAAGACTTTTACAATGAAAACTACAAAACACTGCTCAAAGAAATCAAAGAAGACACAAACAAGCAAGTGTAAAAATATTCCATACTCATGGACTAGAAGAGTTAAGAGGTCCATCTTACCCAAGGCAATCTACAGATTCAATACAATACCCATTAAGTTACCAACATTACTCTTCTTAGACCTGGAAACAATATGGAAATACAAATGACCACGAATAACCAAAAAAAAATCCTCAGCAAAAGAAGCAAACAGCAGGTATCTCACTTCTACACTTAAAACTTTATTATAAGTTTACAATAATCAAAACAGCCTGGTATTGGTACAAGAGCAGTCATATAGACCAATGGAACAGGACAGAGATTCCAGAAGCAAAACCTCAGTTTCTCAACCAACTCATCTTCAACTAAGCCTCCAACAACCACTGAAAAGAGAACCTATTCAGTAGTGCTGGGAAAACTGGCTGACCATATTCAGAAGAATGAAACAGGTTCCCTACTTATCACCATACACAAAAATCAGCTCTAAACAGATCAAAGACCTAAACTTAAAACCTCAAACTATAAGACTCTTAGAAAACATAGAAGACACCCTTACAGACATTGGAATAGGCAATCGATTCCTGACCAAAACCCCAAAAGTTCATTCCGTAAGAGATAAGATAGACAAGTGGGACCTAATCAAACTGAAAAGTTTCTGCAAAGCACAAGATACCATTAAGAGTAGGAAGACAGCCCACAGAATGGGAAAAAATTTTGCCAACTGTATATCTGACAAAGGCCTAATATCCAGGATCTATAAGGAACTCAAATATGTCAAAATGAAAACAACAACAAACAAAAAAAAGCTCTACTAAAAAGTGGGCGAAAGATATGAATAGACACTTCTGAAAAGAAGATATACAAGATATGGGGAGGGAGGGGTATACCTCATCAACAAGGGTACCTGCATAATCAACGTTTGTATACCTAACCCTGAATTGTATCCCACATCTTTATAATAAAAAAGGAAGATATACAAGATACAAGCAGCCAACAGATACATGAAAATACGTTCAGCCTCACTAATCATCAAAGAAACACACTGAGATACCAAATAACTCCAGTCAGGATGGCAATCATCAATAACTCAGAAAACAGCAGATGTTGGAGAGGATGTGGGGAAAAGGAAACGTTTCTATACAGCTGGTAGTAGTGTAAACTAGTACAACTCTGTGGAAAACAGTGTGGTGATTTCTAAAAGATCTAAAAATCAACTTGCCATACATCCCAGCAAACTCCCTTCTGGAAATATACCCAGAGGAACTCAAATCATTCTACAAAAAAGATACCTGCACACACCTGTTTATTGCAGCACTATTCACAATAGGAAAAACATGGAACCAACTGTGTTGTCCATCGAAAGTGAACTGGATAAAAAAAATGTGGCACATATAATCAATGGAATATTATACAGTCATAAACAAGAACAAAATTATGGACTTAGCAGCAACTTGAATGGATTTAGAGTCTATCATACTCAGTGATCTATCACAGAAACAAAGAACTGAGTACCATATTTTCTCACTTAAAAGTAGACCCTGAACATTTATCGTAATACTAGAAGAAAGGGATTGGCAGTAGTGGTACACGGTACATGCCAGGGTAGGGGAAGGGCACATAACATCAATAAGAATACATGATCTTAAACCAGGCAACGTGAGGACAAATAGGAGGCCCAAACGTCACCTGTATGTTCACTTATGTCCCTAATCCTAAATTGTACTCCACATCTTTAAAGTTAAAAAGAGCAGAAGCTTTCAGTCCAATTGTTGAGACATGACAAACAATATAAGAACATAAATCATTGGGGCACTTGAAATTCCCAGCTACCTGGCCCAGCATGGATAATAAGGCAGAACAGCCATTTCTAATATTTTCAGTGGCTGTGATCACTGCCCCCCTCCACCCACAAACCAGTTAGGGTTCTTAATTGCAAATGACAGAATCCATTCTGATTAATTTAAGAAGAAAGGGATGTATTAAGGGATACTAGGGAGCTCATAGCACTTCCAAGAGGGCTTGTCTCTGAAGAACAATATCTAATTATGTCATGGGGGTTTCTCTGGAGAACACACAGCCAGAAGGGAAAAATAACAGCCACAAATTCATTGGCTGAGTAAACTAGTCTGTGGCTGTAATCTGGGAACTTTAAGAAATATATAAAGCAGCTTTGGCCTTGAGGAGATCTCTCTAATCCACAGATCACTCAGTGAACCAAGTACAGGGAACAAAGTCAGCCAAACCTCACCTGCCCCGTGGCTGTATGAAAACTCCAGGCCCTTCAGGGCTAACTGACTGGCGTCTCTTTTCTAAGGTCTTCAGATGTTACTAACATTTCCCAAGCCTACCGATCTGGCAAGCAGCTAAACCAGAAATCCAGCAAGGGGTAAGGTCCTTGATGCTCCAACTCAGGTCTGTGGGTGGGAAGGAGAGCCTTAGAAATGCAGAATCCACTGAGCACATTGGCTCACGCCTGCAATCCCAGGACTTTGGGAGGCAGAGGTGAGAGAACTGCCTGAGCTCATGGTTTTGAGACCAGCCTGGGCAACATGGCGAGACGTCATCTCTACAATAAATCAAAAAAATTTAGCCAGGCGTGGTGGCACGTGCCTGTAGTTCCAGCTGCTTGGATGGCTGAGATGGAAGGATCACCTGAGCCCAGCAGGTCGAGGCTCTCCAACCTGGGTGACAGAGTGAGATTCTGACTCCAAAAAAAAAAAAAGAAGAAATGCAGAATCCAGGGCTCCACCCAGACCCGCCGAGCCAAAGTTCAAGATCCCCAGGTAATCTCTGAGCATGTAAGTTTGAGAAGCCCTAGCCTGCTACTCCTGCCTCAACCCCAGTGGTTCCCAAGTCTAGCCAGTCATCAGCATCTCCTGGAGAATGTTTTAAAAGTAAATATTTCCAGGCCCTACTCCAGATGAAATTACCTAACAGGCCCCGGGGCAGTGGGGCAGGGCCCAGGCTTCTGTATGCTCATGCTTATGTTCCTTGATGGCTCTTGGGATCAGGTAGGTTTGGGAACTGCCACCCTAGAGTACACAGCTCTTATGCCCTAGCCACCAGTCTCCCAGGCAGCCCCACATGATCGCAGGAAGCCTAGGAGACCAGACTCCAGGGAACATGGCAAATCTTCCACAAAACCTGACACACACAGACTCCAGGTCCCTCCACCCCACCCCCACCCCCAGAGCTGGGTTCAGACGGTCTGACAGAGCCATTATAAGGCTTTAGGAGGCCCTAGTACTCTTGCTGTGGGGTACACCCCCACACACATTCTAGCAAACATAGTAAAATCTACCCGCATCCCACATGAAATATAAATGATGTGTAACCCTGTGAGAGAGAATCGACGTGTGGTTGATGAGGTGACATAGTTACTTCTCCTAGACATTTAATTAAACATTTATTCATTTTGATTTTGCAATTTTCTTTTTGTACACTGTGGCCAGTGTTTCATCTTTTGCTAAAGAATAAATGTTTCTTTTGGCCCCAGAAGAGTTCGCCAAAAGCTTTTCCACCAGACCCCATGCCTAACACACTCACTAGATAAGGCAGCGGCGGGCTGGGGAGGACTCGGGACTCTGCGTTTTAACAGCACCCTCGAGCAGCCCTGGCGGGGTGGTCCTCAGACCAATGGCCTTCTGAGGGGTGAGCGGGAATTTCCAGGGTAAGCCTGAGGGAGAGCCGGTGGGCCGGATGGAGAGACATCTGGGCTGGGAGGAGTGCAACCAAGTCCAAACTCATTCTGCTCGCTGCATGACAGCCAGTTAGTCGAGAGACAAGGTCTTGGAGTGAGGAGGGTGACTTTATTTCAGAGAACCAGCAAACTGAATGTCCTAAGGGACCATTTTCAGTCAGTACAAATTTCAAGTTCTTTTTATGTTAAGGGCGGGGGAAGAGAAGGAGGTTGGGATCAAGAGGTGACCAACAACCACAGACATCTGGGCGCCAGCAAGGAGGTTGGGAAGCTTCTTTGTCCTTGGTCAGGCCACAGTACTCCTATAAGTCTTTAATAAGACATAGGTAGATGACATACTTCCCCTTGTATCCCAGAGTTAGTTTTGAAAACTACATGATTGCTGTTTTTGTGTTTTATCTCAGGGTTCTAGAATTATCCCAACTTTTATGCAGGTATGGGTAAAGGCCCCTTAAACAAAAATGGAGCTTGTTGTGTGAGTTCTGTCACCGTTTCACTGTTCCAGGAGGAAGAACTAGAGTTCCGCTGAGCAGCAGGAATACCCCATGATTCCAGAGAAGCCCTCTGACTGGGACACACACCCCAAAAGGATCACCTTTTGCAAAGAATGTGGTGTTTAGGAAATGCTACAAGGGCTTGTGCCATTAGCACTGCTCAGACTCTGTCCCTGGGATCACGTCTGGCCCCATGCCACAAACAGCGGGCTTTGGAAGGATCAGAAGAGCAAATCAAAGTACACGGCTGGACACTGGGGCTCATGCCTGCAATCCCAGCACTTTGGGAGGCCGAGGAGGGAGGATCACTTGAGCCAGGAGTTTGAGACTAGCATGGGGAACATAACAGGACTTCTTCTTTTGAAAAATTTTAAAAATTAGCCAGGCATGGTGGTGTGTGCCTTTAGTCCCAGCTACTTGGGAGGCTGAGGCAGAAGGATCACCTGAGCTCAGGAGTTCAAGGGTGCGGTGAGTTGTGATGATGCCACTGCACTCCAGCCTGGATGACAGAGTGAAAGCCTAACTGAAAAAAAAAAGAAGAAGAAAGGGAGGAGGAGGAGGAGAAGAAGAAAAAGAAGAGGAGGAAGAAGGGAAACAGGGTTATTTATTTGGGAAAAGAAAAGGCCCCTGATGGCTTCCAAGCAAATGGTGAACGATCACCTGAGCCTGGGCGTCTGGGCTCGGTGGGATGCTCAGGCGGGCAGGCCTGCCACAACCTCCATGTAATAGGTCTGGGGATCCTCTCGGGAACTCTTGTAATCCAAGGAAGCCCAGGCTCAGGAAGGAGGGAGAATCTCAGCAGTTCGCAGACCTATGTCCAGCCATTCCTTGGGGGAAGCAGCTCTGAAGGCTGGAGGGCAGGGGGATGCTGTAAATATGAAGGGGCCCCAAAAAACCCAGAAGTATCTTTTGGAGCATGGGTCCCTTGTAGTACAGCCTTCTTCCGCTAGCTCAGCGTTCTAGGAACCCATCAGCATTCATAGACCAACTAGCATTGTTGTGAGAGTCTGCACTGGCTTTCAGTGAATTTGGAGGGGGAGATTCTTTCAACGCGCTTGCCCATTTCATGATGTGATTTATGAGTGCACCTGCCTGCACGGTGCTCAGTGTTCAGCAGTTTTTGACCCAAAACAGCAAGACCCCCATGCCCCAACCTCCCTATTTACCCCATCTTGTTTCCTTGAATGAAGAAAAGTCCTCAAAGGGAAACGTTTTGCTGATGTGAAACAAAAAATGGCAGAAGCACTAAAAGGCATCAAAATGGACAAGTTCAGGTTTTGAACAGTGGAAAAAGTGTCTCCATAGATGTACTGCATCAAGCAGAGAGTACTTTGAAGGTTACTGAAGTTTAAACATGTAAGAATAAATATACAATTTTTTATAAATAAACTCTGAGTTTTTTGGGGTCCCCTTCATGAAAAGTGAACAAAGGGAAAATCCATGAGAGCAAGGTAGAACTGCATTAGGACACCACTCTCCATAGTGTGGCCCCCAAAATACTGGCAATTCTATGCCTGCTCCCTCAACCCCGCCAACCCATGCTTCACCACAGATGTGGGAACAGCCTTGGGGGCTCAAAGCCTTCAAAGACAGGATGGACATGGCCTGTGAAAGGCGATGCAGAGGACAGGGGTGCTCACTGGGGAACAGTGAGGAGCCTGGCTAGGGAAAGAGCCCGCAGGACCCAGGAAACCCAGCGTCATAGCTATAGGGCCCTGGGGCTGCTGATAAGATCCTTCAAGACCCCCATTCCCCTGGCACTCCCAAAAGGCTTCAAGATGAAGGGTCCTTGCTAGGTGAGGTTCCAGGTAAGCCAGTGAAGCCAAGAGCCAGGGAACTAGGTCATCACTGTCCATGGGACCCATCAGCACCTTCCTCCCGAGAAGGCCAGGGAAATAGGGCACAGGGGTGGATGGTGAGTGGTGATGGCCAGGTGACCAGATCAGACAGGGAGCTTAACAGCACTGACCTGGAGCCTTCCCTGAGTGGCAGATGCCCTGGATACCTTGAAGAGCTGTCACAGAGTCCACAGATGTGAACAAAACAGAGAGAAAGGCAGCAGTCTACCCCCACCCTGCAGCTACAGCCTCGGGCCAGGTGGTTTACATGCATGAACTCAACAGAAGACAGGTGCTATTAGCCCCATCCTAAGATGAGCAAACAAGACAGAGAGGTTTCCTCTCTTGTTCAAGGTCACTTACAGTACACAAGGAGCCAGTACACAAAGAAGCCTGTATTTGAACTCACTTCTGCCCGACTCCAGGGCACAGGCTCTTAACCCCTGCCATCCAAGCAGCCCTGGAGATAGAACTAAAAAAAAAGGAGGAAGCAGGTCCTGCGGTGAACACCTGGACTTGAAGTTCTGAGGAACTGTATCCAGAAAGGTCCCCTAATAGGGTAGCAAGAGAGACCCACCCCATGACCCTGCCAATGCCAAGTGGTGCAGAGACCAGGAGACAGGCACATTCTACACCACATACTCCATACAGAGCCCGCCAGGCTTAAGGAGTCATCACCTACCTCCCTCTGCCCAAGCTCTGCCCTGGGGCCCAGTAGTCCTAGTGTCCAGTGGGTTGACTGAGCCAGCTTCCCAGAGGGTAACAGGCAGTGCCCCAATGACAGCAGACCCTTGCTCTGCACTCTGCACCATCCTATGGCCCCTTACACACACACACACACACACACACACACACACACACACACACACACACACGTAACCAGGGCCCCACGTTTGGCTCCTGTGGTCACTCAGGCTCAGGACTGCAGGTCCCTGCAGCTGTGGGGGCAGATGTTTCCCTCACACATGGCTGGACTTGGACCTCAGCAGTGACAAATGAGCATCATTGGCCAGGGCGAATGGGCAGCTGCAGAGAAAGCAAAGGACACACCAGTTCCCACCCTCACCCCTACTCCCTGTGCAGGACAGTCCCTGCCTCCCTTCCAAGGCTAGTAAGGGCAAGCACACCTCAGACAGCTGTGCACGCCCACCTGGCCCTGGCCCCACCACCCTACCAGCTGAGCACCCAGACCAGGATGCCCAAAAAGCCACGGAAGCCTCAGCCACCTGCCCTGAGCCAGGCCCACCCCTCAGGTTTCTCCCCACTCCCCTCCTCTGCAACCACTTCCAGTGCTTATTCTGCTGTGACAAAATGACCCTTCTGTTGCTGCATGGTCATTACTGCTGTGTGGGCTTATAATTATTGCCCAAGAACGACCCAAGCATGGTACAGAAAAGGCACTGGGAGTGACATGTCAGAATGCACAGCGCTGCCCCTGGATGCAAGGACTACACCTGATTTTCATTTTCTTTCTCTCTGTCTTTCATTTTCTTTGTACTGAGTCTATGCTTTTTTATTTATTTAAAGCTAATGGCATGACCCAGCCCTGGGCTCTCTATGTTGAGCATGATGTCCTCTGTGAGGGTTATTCATAATGGCAAATTCCATAGGCACTGATGACCTAGGGACAGGCGTATCCTCGAGGCTGATGCAAGACTTCATTAGAAGGTACTGGAAGAGGCCGGGCTCGGTAACTCAGCCTGTAATCTCGTGCTTTGGGAGTGAGGTGAGTGGATTGCCCGAGCCCGCAGGTTCGAGACCCGCCTGGGCAACTTGGCGAGACCTCATCTCTACAATAAATCATAAAATTAGCCAGGCGTGGTAGCACGTGCCTGTAGTTCCAGCTACTCGGAAGGCTGAGGCAGAAGGATCGCTGGAGCCCAGCAGCTCGAGGCTGTGGTGGCCGGGAGCAGCCACTGCACTCCAGTCTGGGCGACAGAGTGAGACTCCAACTCAAAAAAAAAAAAAGAAGGTACTGAAAGAACATGCTGAATAAAAGAGACTCTGGAGGCCAAGCTCGGTGGCTCAGCCGGTCATCCCAGCACTTTGGGAAGCCAAGGGGAGTAGATTGCCTGAGCCCATGGGTTCGAGACCAGCCTGGGCAGCTTGGCAAGATCTCATCTCTACAATACATCAAAAATTAGCCAGGGTGGTAGCATGCACCTGTAGTTCCCGCTACTTGGAAGGCTGAGGCGGAAGGATCACCAGAGCCCTGCAAGTAGCCACTACACTCCAGCCTGGGCAACAGAGTGAGACTCCAACTCAAAAAAAAAAAAAAACTGACAAAGACAAGCTGGCTGAGGTAGGGTCAGAATTTCACATGTAGTCATATTATGTTTTTTATATATATATATATACACACTAGGGGAGTCAACAAAGTATACACATTTTAAGAGATGTTATCCACGTTTACTTTTAGTTTGATGTAATCAGAAGTGTCTGGACACTGAGGGTAACCACTCTGAGAACCTCTTGTAATTGCAGAAGTCAAATGTGACTTGGATTCATCTTTTGTTAACAGTATATATTGAGTATTACAATTTTAAAACATTTTTTGGCACACTATGTCTATATTTATATATATTTATATATTATATCATATATAGATATTTATTTATACTTATATTCTATGTGTGTGTGTGTGCGTGTGTGTGTGTATTTGAGTCAGGGGTCTCACTCTGTCACCCAGGTTAGAATGCAGTGGCATGATCACAGCTCACTGCAGCCTTGAGCTCCTGGGCTCAGGCAATTTTTATGTCTCAGCATCCTGAGTAGCTGAGATTACAGGTGTGTGCCACCATGCTCAGAATCTTTTTATTTTTTATTTTTTTTGTAGAAAAGAAGTCTCACTATGTTGCTCAAGCTAGTCTTGAACTCCTGGCCTCAGGCAATCCTCTCACCTCTGCCTCCCAAAGTACTGGGATTACAGTACTAACCATGCCTGGCAGCTCTAATTTCTTTTGCACTAAAAAGAACTAAGGAAAGAGCTTGGCCTACAGTGGGGCTCAATCTTTAAAGTAGAGAACAGCCCCTCCCTGGAACCACTGTTTCAGTGACCATGGTCAGGGTGTGAGGACTCCTCCCCCAAAGACTCAGGGAGCCCCTAGAGAGTCCTGAGTCTTCTTACCCTCCTCTACCTCAAAGGCTGGACTTCCAATGCTGAAATATTTGCTTTTGTTGTAAGGATGATTAAACTGAGACAGGTTTAATAAAAAGCATGATTTATTCATAGGGGCACACACACAAGCATCATTCAACCTAGCTGACCACCAGAAAGCAGGGCTCCCATATTGCCCCATTCCAAGTAGTTGTCTTTGTAAATGCCACCCCTTCAAGTGACACAGACCAGAAATCAGCAATCTACAGCCTGCCACCTGTTTTTACAAATGAAGTTTTATTGAAACATAGCTGCATCCATTCATTTACGAATTGTCTGTGGCTGCTCTCATGCTACAACAGCAGAATTAAGCAGGTGTGAGAGAGACTGCATGGTCTGCAAAGCCAACAACATTATCTGGCACCTCCTGTCATCGACCAAGATGTGAATGGTGACCCTCAAGTCGTTCAATGAGCCGCCCCGAAGGGAGACTGCAGGCAGGGGCTAGACAGGACAGAAGCAGGGATTAGATGGGCCAACACAGCTCAGGACCCCAGAGAACCCTCCTGGTGTACCCATCTCCTTTCTCAGAGCCCTTCCCCGTGGCTAGCAACAAGCAGTGAGCTTAGCAGAGAACCGAGAACTCTGGAGTGTGGAGTCAGGCGGACTTGGAAATCATAAAGCAGGTCGTCTCGATCTTTTCTTATGTACAAAATAGTCATAACAATAGAATCTCTCTGGTAGGAATGCAGTGAGAGTCAGATTAGGAAACATAGTTCCATGTCCGACATAGTACCTGCCACATGGTAAGCATTCAACAAACATCAACCACTAGTGGTAGCAGTGGTGGTGGTACCAGCAATCACATTATCCTGAGGCCACACTGCCTCCCTCTAGCATAGCAGCCATGGACTTTCTATTCAGATAAGAATATGGGAAAGGAAAGTGGGATCTCAGAAGGGCGCTGCTCATAGCCCAGCACCTGGAAGCCAAGGTGGAGCTGGAAGCTTCCACTGGCTGCAGCAAGATGTTCATTCTCCAGAATGATTCTTACTGATTCCAGTAAGAGATTTTCTTGGGAATATCAATCAGGTCCCCTAATTGCATAGCACACAGGTGAGCACAAGCACATACAAATGACATAGAGAGACTCGGGACATTTCCAAATTATTCACACAGTAGTAATGAAAGGATATTAATGGATGGGCCAGAAATACACCACAGTCTGCCATTTTCTGGTGTCTTCCAGATTAAATTAGGCCCAGGCTGGGCATGGTGGTTCATGCCTATAATCTCAGTGCTTTGGGAGGCCAAGGTGGGAAGATGACTTAAGGCCAGGACCTCGAGACCAGCCTGGACAACATAGAGAGATTCCATCTCTAAAGTAATAAAAAAGTTAGCCAAGCGTGGTGCACTTGCCTTCAGTCCCAGCTACTCTGGAGGCTGAGGCAAGAGGATCACTTGAGCCCAGGAATTCAAGGCAGCCGTGAGCTATGATCGCACCACTGCACTCCAGCCTGGGTGACACAGGGAGACATTGGGTATAATTAATTAATTCGGCCCTAAATCATTGAGTTCTTCTTAACTGAGTGCATTTTGTAAACTGATCTGTGCAGGGAGTTCCTCCAAGACACCCTAAGTCACAAATGAGCAAGCACCCTCAGCCTGCAGACTCTAACAGGGCGCCTAGGGCAGACAGGCCCTTAGGAGAAGAGAGGTTCCCTTACATAAGAAGTAGGACGGAGTCAGCGACCTGGCACTGGAGACCCCTCATCAGAGAAAGCTCAGAGTAGTTTTCCCTTCTATGAAAAGCTTTGCATAGTTACCCACTTCTCTGCAAACCTTCCCCTTTCTTTCATTCTGCCCTAATTTTGCTCAATTAGCTACTAATGTATTTTCTGACACCTGTTAATCTCCCCTTTTAAAAAGGGGTTATTGGTCCTGGTGGCTCACACCTGGAATCCCAGCACTTTGAGAGGTGGAGCCAGGGATTCAAGCCCAGCCTGGGTAACTTGGCGAGGCCCTGTCTCCACAATAAATCAAAACAATTAGCCGGCCACGGAGGTGCGTGCCTGGAGTTCCAGCTACTTGGAAGGCCGAGGTGGAAGGATCGCCTGAGCCCAGCAGGTCAAGGCTGAAGCAGCCATAAGCGTGTCACTGCACTCCAGCCTGGGCGACAGAGTGAGACTCTGACTCAAAAAATAAAAGAAGGGTGATCATTGGCTAATGTGGGAATTACCGTAGTTTCGGCTGAGGGTCAGGAACAGAACTCAATGATGCCACATTTTCTTAGATCTGAGAAACTCTTAGTTATAAAAAGAAATCTTTGGCTTAACAACATCTCTTGAGGGAAGAGAGAGCAAACCACTCTACCTAAAATGTACACATGGATTTTAAGACACAACATGATTCAGATACAGTAAAATATGTACAGGATGCGAATGGGACCTAAAATAGAGGAGAAAAAATTTTAAGTTATAAAAGCAGGCCAAATGCAGTGGCTCATACCTATAATTCCAGTGTTTTGAGAGGCCAAGATGGCAGGATCACTTGAGGCCAGGAGTTCAAGACCAGCCTGGGCAACATAATGAGACTCCATTTCTACAAAAAAAATTCAAAATTAGTCAGGCATGGTGGTGCACACATGTCATCCCAGCTATTCAGGAGGCTGAGGTGGGAGGACTGCCTGAACTCAGGAGTACAAGGCTTCAGCGAGCTATGATCATGCTACTGCACTTTACCTGGGGGACAGAGCAAGATCCCAACTCAAAAAATAATAATAAAATAGCAACAGCAACAATAGCTATAATTTATTCAGCAACTACTATGTTCCAGTGTCTATGCTAGGTGTTTTCCCCGGGTTTTCTTGTCGAACCCCCATGCCATAGTGAAGTAGGTGTTGTCCTATTTTACAGTTATAGAAACTAAAACTCACGGAGCCTCAATACCTAAAACAGCTGAGCCTCAAAGTGACCAAATCCAGACCAGCATAGTTCCATGGGCTTTTATCTCTCACCATGCCAAAAACGGAGTGCCAGGATCCCACCAGGGACCCCAGCCAGAAACCAAATCCCTGAAGCGAGACACACCCACAGGAAGTGGAAAAGCCCAACCCTTCTTCCAACAAAGAGGCTATAGTGCGAGGGTGCTCACGGGGCCTGTGGGACCCAATGCCTCCCTTAAGCACTCCAAAGTCTCCCTCTTCCATAAAATATTTACAAAAATACACTCACATGATGATTATCAAAACTAGGATGGGAAAGGTTTGGAGGAAGCATATGTCAGCAAGACACAGTAAGACCATGGGGAAAGTGCCATGGCTCCCTCTCCTGCAGATCAAGATGGCAGGACACATCCCCAAATAGTGTCCCTCAGCACTGCTGCCACCCCCATGTGAGAACTTCCTCCCTTCCTCTGCAAGTTCGCTGCTGGTCCCTGGACTTTTTCCAGTGCCACATCCCCCATGGTCCTCAGGAGCTAGAACAGGTCCAGCTGTTTGTTGGTCCCCTATTGCAGGTATCAAGCAGCAACTCCATCAATCCAGCCACAAGCAGGCGGAGAAGGGATGACTTCCAGCCCTGCCAATGACCCCAGCTTTTCAACTCTGCAGCCCAAAGGCAGTGGGTGTAAGATGCAAATCTGGGGAGGGTGGGGTGAGGTCAGGGCTCCACCGAGGCTGGGAGCTGCCCCTGAGTAACTGATACAGAACCCCCTATAATAATAACTTGACTTACCTTGTCCTCGAGTTGACAATCTCTCCCTCCCCTGACAGTCCAAGGAAGGGGAGGCATGGAGAAGGGTGGGAAGATCCCACTGGCTCTTAATTCTTGTCGGCATTCTCTTCCCCATTTCCCAGATAAGGAGGAAGTCACCTGCCTGATGTACACAATTAGTGGCAGAGCTTAGACTCAAATCCAGGTCTGCCCAACTCTCAGCCTCTTCCAGTGTAGTTTAAATATCAGTTACTCAGCACCAAGCCCTAGGCAGGAAGCTGTGAAATACAGAGATAAAACAAATATGGCACCTATCACTAAGAAACATCGATCCATGACTCCATGAATGCCCACACCTCTCTCCACATTTGGAGTCACCTGGAGAGGAAATTTTAAAAAATAATTCCTAGGCTGGGCACAGTGGCTCAAACCTGTGATCACAGCACGTTGGGAGGCTAAGGCAAGAGGATTGCCTGAGTCCAGGGGTTTGAGACCAGTCTAGGCAAGTTGGTGAGACCTCATCTCTACAATAAATTGAAACATTAGCTGGGCATGGCAACACACACCTGTAGTTCCAGTTACTTGGAAGGATGAGGTAGAAAGATCGCCTGAGCTCAGCAGGTCGAGGCTGCGGTGGCCATGAACATGCCACTGTACTTCAGTCTGGGCAGAGTGAGACTCCTACTCAAAAAAAATTTTTTTAAACCAAATATAAAAAGGATTCCTGGTCTGAATTCCAGAAGATTTGTTTTTGTAGGTTTAGGGAGAGACCCCCAAAATCCATACTTTTTAAAGACTCCTCAAGACAGAAGTGGATAAGCTGAGGGGGTGATTTCTTTATGTTCTTATTAATATATAAAAACATATTTTTAAATATAAGATTTGTCTATTTTAAAATGTGAGATTGCGGCCGGGTGCAGTGGCTCAAGCCTATAATCCCAGCACTTTGGGAGGCCAAGGTGAGGACTGCCCGAGCCCACTGCTTCGAGACCAGCCTGGGCAACATGGTGAGACCTCGGCTCTACAATAAATCAAAAAATGAGCCAGGCATGGTAGCCCACACCTGTAGTTCCAGCTACTTGGAAGGCTGAGGCGGAAGGATCGCCGGAGCCCTGCAGGTCGAGGCTGCAGCAGCTGCTAGCGTGACACTGCACTCCAGCCGTGTCAGGGCGACAGAATGAGACTCCAACTCAATCAATCAATCAATCAATAAAACATGAGATTGCACAAATGACATTTACCTTGAATGAAAGGTTGAGGAGGAGGGGAACAACAGTCATCAAATTGACATTTTTCTAATCAAACGGAAACTTCCCCTGGCGATTCTGGAAGTGCAGCCAGGTTTGGGAACTCGGCCCGACACAGGGCTACCTCCAGTGTTGCTTTGAAATTGATGCACACCTGGAAAAGCACAGCAGTCAGGCAGGGAGCAAGGCGTCCAGCAAGTCCATTCACACTAAGACTTTAGAGACTTAATTAATAATACACTACTCTCCCAAGGTGACAGCATTTTAAAATAGAACCTCATGGAGAGAGCACTGTTTACCCCAAAAGACTAAATCTCTAATGGTAAAACAGAGGCATCAGAGGAGCTGTTTTGAGGCAGAAGAGTCTCCTAACTTCTTCAAATAATACAGCAGCCGCACGCAAGAAAGAATCAGGGTCTAAGCGAGTTCCGTGAGGCCTTGTTCAGAGCTGGGAGGGACCAAGAAGAGTGTTGGGGCGAATGCTTCATCACTGACACAGGACACTATTGAGTTGTAGGGAGGTGAGGCCCAGTGATGTATAGGCCAGCCACCCAGTGGTACTAGGTTGCCTCTGTCAGCAAGCCAGTTCAGGGTAGCCTGAACCAAAATCCTTCCTCATGCTCAAATCAACCAGTCATGCCCAGTGCCCTCCACCAGGAGGAGAAGGACATCACAGGGGCAGGGCCACTGCTATTCTGGAAACACTACAAGGAGTTTTTCTTGGAAGAAGATGAGTCCATCATCTGTGGAAGACCAGTCTTGTATCGTTATATGGAAAACTTTTTAACAAACAGAGCTGAACAAAGATAGAACTGACTTCCTGAGTAGAAAAAGCATTCCCCATCACCAAAGAAATTCAAGCAAGGGCTGAATAACTGTTGCCAACTGGAGGGAGTGCGAGCTCCAGGCAGATTGTTGGGTTAGAACGGTGTTCTCCAAACCGCGACATGAAACTTAATATTGAGTCATCAAATCAGTGTTGTGAGTCATGAATCAGCACTTTAAAAATCAACTAGAATAGAAAGTATATGCATACTAATAATGAGTATCGTCCTGAAGTTCTGATGGACACTGGACACATTTTATGTAGCCCTGTCAATGAGATTAAGCATTTAGACAACACCTGGTTTAAGGCTGGAAACTAGAGGCTACAAAGAAGCAGCCAATCACACCTGCTCTCAATGGTCTGGCTGGGAAGAGAAGACAAGCACAGGTGTCTAGTCTGAAGGCAAGGTAAGGAGAGAGCCAACAGGAAGCCATGGCTTCTCAGGGTGAATGGAATAACCTAGCAACTATTAGCCCACATGACAGTTAACACCTACGTAGGGGCCATGTGCCAAGCGCTGTTCTAAGCATTTCATGTGTATTCACTCATTGAATCCTCAAAGCAACCCTAGAAAGATGTGACCTGTACAAAGAAACTGAGGCCCAGAGGTGTTAAGTAACTTGGCCAAGCCACACAGCTAGCAAGGGCTGGAGATATGATTAAACCCAACAAGTGACTCCAGAGCAGTGGTGTGTTGGTATATGCTCAACAACTGGTTTTCCAGGGTGTGGAGCCCTGCTACATTTGCCAATATGGTGTAAATGTGATTAATATGTGTGGAAATATGTGGATGTCTGTCAGTATTCCCACTATGACCAATTCCAAGCCACCAATGAGGCACCACTGAGCACAGCATTGGGAAAACCCAGCAGTAGCATACCATCAAATAGCATCTCCACCACACAGTAAATATAAACAGCCCCAAGAGTAGAGTTAGCAGCAAAACGCAGTAAAATAATTAGGATGTGGTAAGTTTTGAGTGCCTATTATCTTTGTGCTTAATATAATTTATTTGTAAGATAGTGAATTTAATTTTTAATAGCAACTTTAATCATTAGTTTCCATGGCTGGGCATGGTGGCTCAAGCCTGTAATCCCAGTACTTTGGGAGGCCAAGGTGAGGGGATTGCTTGAGCCCACGGGTTCGAGAACAGCCCAGGCAACTTAGCGAGACCTCACCTCTACGATAAATCAAAAAATCAGCCGGGCATGGTAGCGTGAGCCCATAGTTCCAGCTATATGGAAGGCTGAGGCAGAAGGATCACCGGAGCCCAGCAGGTTCACAATGGGGTAGCCATGAACGTGCCACTGCACTCCAGCCTGGGCGACAGAATGAGACTTCAACTCAAAAAAGAACACAAAAAGAGTCAGCTCCTCAAATTGTTGAAAACTTGGAAACTGGCTCTCCCAAGCTGGTGCCCACTGAATCAAGCATGGCACTGATTGGAGTTATGATATTATACAGGACCAAGAGGGTACAACGGCCATACTGAAATGTTTGCTTTGTAAAACTTTGGTAAGACATAGTTAGATGACAGATAAATGTTTGATAGCTAGAGACAGACATAAGTATTTGTGTGTATATACATATGTATGAAGGATTTATATAAATATGTATTGGTTCGCAATGTAAGACATACTTTTTACTGTGAGTCATGATCAAAGAAGTGTGTACAGTATTGGGATAAATTATAAAGTTCCTTTTAATTATAATTCTGCGATTCCATAAAATCTCATTAGCTATCATTTGATAAGTACATCCTGTCTCCCCCAAAGGCCAAGAACAGGAATTGTGCCTGCTTACTGTATACATCTCCAGCCCCCAGCCCTGCCTCTGGCCCACTTAAAGACAAGTTCGGTGACGGGCACAGCAGTGGAAAGAAACATAAGATATGTTTCCCCTCCTAGGGAGGGAACTCGATCACATGCAATTTACCCAGGAAGAATTAAAATTAAAAGGATGCATTTTCACAGCACCTCTCCCTGGAATATTCCTTTAGATGGCAGAAAGTACTCTGCAGAGCCCATCCCGACCAAGAGCAGGAATGTGTGGGTGGAGATGAGGATGGGAGAGTCATTCGCAGACAAAAATTAACAGGAGCCCTTTGCTGTCTGCTGGAACTCTTCAGGGAGGTGGGCATGGGGAGTCCCTGATGCAGGAAAAGGGGTAAACTGATGCCAGTGCTGCGGTGGGAGGAAGGAGGAAAGAGTGTGGCTGGAGATGTGACATAGAAAGCCAAAGGGAGGAAAGGGAGAAGCAAGGACCTGGCAACATGACAGGTGTTGTTTTATTTTTTTTTTTTTTAAGCCACATGAAAATCCACATGGAAACAGAAGCCAGCAGTGCTCAGGATTTGGCCACTTGTCAGCACTTATTTTATGTCTGCTTCCCCCTCTGAATTCTAAATTCCATGAGAACCAAGACTCATTGGCTGGTCTGTCCCCACATCTCTTCAGAAAAGCAGCAATTATTTGTTCACGCAACAGAAAGATGAGCTTGTTGGGGGTGAGATCTATTATAATATGGAGTCTCACTGCCTAAGCTGAACTAGAACCACCTCCCATTTTGAAAATTACTAACTGAATAGTATCCCATCATGCCAGTGCTGGAGCAAAGACTAGAAACCATTTATCTAATGCTCAACAAACATCTTGAGACCCAATTATGTCCCAGTTTTTTTTCCAGGTGGCCAAGTATCATTCACCTAGCCATATGCATGGCCACAGGCTTCTTCTGTATCCACAAAGCTGAGTCCAATGAGTGAGTCTCCCCTATAGAGAGAAGGCGGCTCATCTTCCAACTGACTTCGAGAATGGGTCATAGAACTTCGAGGGCAAGAGGGAGTGTGTGCTGCATGTTTCCCATTCCCAGCCCTCCCACCTGTACCCTAATAGAGTGCTGCATGAAGCCGAAGATTCTGGCCATCAGGGCTAAACTCAGGTCAGGTTACCTTGCAGAAAGGGGATGCAATGCAGACCTAGAAGCAATACACACACACACACACACACACACACACACACACACACACACACACACCCCATACCCTAAGCAAGAATTCTCAGAGGAGGCTTAAGAGGCAACCTCTGCAGGAAGGAAGAATAGAGCAGCACACCGAGAACACCTCCCCAACCAGTGCCCAGGAGGCTAGGAGACATGGCAGGAAGAAGGCAGACTTGGAAGTCAAAGCCAGCTCTCAGTTTTTGACTTTGCCCCACACTAACTGGGAAAGTTCCTGAACTTCCCTGAGACTCAGTTCCCTTTCCTATAAAATGGACATGGCATGATCTCCCATCCATGGTCATTTTAAGGAACCATGAATGTAAGGGCCAGCACAGTGCCTGACACATAGTTAGGTTCTGCCCTATATTTTAAAATGGAGGGAGAAAAAACACGTATGGAACCAAGGCTGGCTTTGAAAGTTTGGAGATAAAAAACAGGTAGAAGAAAGGGGCATAAGAAACGTTTTCCATTAAGAATTAACCAGAAGAAATAAATGAGTTCAGTAAGATTTCAGAATGCCAGATCAATATACAAAAATCAACTGTATTTTTATACACTTGCAATGAGCAACCTAAAAATGAAATTGAGAAAACAATTCCACTTATAATAGCATCAAAAAGAATAAAACACTTGGAAATAAACTTTTTTAAAAAGAAGGGCAAAACTTATACTGTGAAAACTACAAATGTTGTTGAAATCAACTAAAGACCTTAAAAACGGGAAAATATCCCATGTTCATGGATCAGAAAACTTAAGACAATATAGTTAAGATGACAATATGCCCCAAATTGTTCCACAGATTCAACATACATTTCTACCAAAATCTCAGCTGTCTTTTTTTCAGAAATGAATAAGCTGATCCTAAAATTTGTACGGAAAATTCAAGGGATCCAGAATGGCCAAAACAATCTTGGAAAAGAACAGGTTTGGAAGACTTACATTCCCCAATTTCAAAAGTTACTTCAAAGTTCAGTAATCAAGACAGTATGGCACTGGCATACAGATAAATATATAGATTAATGAAATAAAATTGAGAGTCCAAAAATAAACTTTTTTATGTCTAGCATATATAGTACACAATGTTATTTTGAGGTCCTCTCTTCCCCACTCACTTCCCACCGTGGACCTTAGGGATTCAGTTTCACACGTGTGGCTTTTCCAATGTATTAGGCCAGGACATTTGTTGATTAAATTGACAGAGGAGCTGGGCTCAGTGGCTCAGCCTGTAATCCCACACTTTGGGAGGCCAAGGTGAGTGGATTGCCTGAGTCTGCGGGTTTGAGACCTGCCTGGGCAACTTGGCGAGACCTCATCTCTACAATAAATAAATTTTTTTAAAAATTATCCAGGCATGGTAGCGTGTGCCTGTAGTTCTAGCTACTTGGAAACCTGAGTGGAAGGATTGCTGGAGACCAGCAGGTTGAGGCTGTGGTGGCTGGAAATGTGCCACTGCAATCCAGTCTGGACAACAGAGTGAGATTTCAACTCAAAAAAAAATAAAAAATAAAAATAAATAAATTGACAGAGGAATATTAGTTTCATTTTCACAGATTTTTTTTTCTTATAAAAGTGAAAAAAGAACCAGGCTCAGTGGCTCAGCCTGTAATCCCAGCACTTTGGGAGGCCGAAGAGAGTGAGCCCATGGGTTCCAGACCAGCCCAGGCAACTTGGCAAGAGCTTGTCTCTACAATAAATCAAAAATTAGCTGGGAGTGGTAGAGCACATCTGTAGTTCCTACTACTTGGAAGGCTGAGGTGGAAGGATCACTGGAACCCAGCAGGTCGACGCTGGTGTGGCCATGAGTGTGCCACTCACTCCAGCCCTGGGCAACAGAGTGAGACTCCAACTCAAAAAAAAAAAAAAAAAAGTGAAAAAAGGCAAGGAAATCAAGTAGACCAAAACACTAAGGAAAAAGTATCCTGAGCCAAGACTATGAGACCCCATACACACTAACCAGACCCCTTCTATTTTCTGCTTCTTTCACACAAAAGAAGATGCAAGCCAACCCATGGGTCTCAGTCATCCACAGTGATCCCAGGGGCTAGTTCAAGAAGTCTGGACTTCCTAAAACTCAGGCATCCAGCTCAGGAGTTTATACTTCTAAATCAGTTAAGATTACCTCAGCGCAAAGAATAGAAATATCACTACTGGTGGCTTAAATGAGAGGGACAATTACTACTTACTAGACAAGAAGTAGAGGTAGGTGGTCCCAGGGTAAGGATAGCAGCTCAGCCATGGGACCAAGCTCCATCAATGCTCTGCCATCCTCACTATGAAAACTTAAGTGACTATCCTTACTTAAGAAAACTTAAGGCATGACAATACGCCGCAAATTGTTGCACAGATTCAACATACATTTCTATCAAAATCTCAGCTATCTTTTTGCAGAAATGAATAAGCTGATCCTAAAATTTGTATGGAAAATTCAAGGGATCCAGAATAGCCAAAGAACAAGTTTGGAAGACTTACATTCCCCAATTTCAAAAGTTGCCACCTTGGCAGAACTGACAGTGGCCTAGGTGGCTGGTAGAGACTTGTTTCTGGCTGTGTCTGTGAGGGTGTTTCCAGAGGAGACTGACAGGCCAGTCAGTGAACTGGGAGAGGAAACCCCACCCTCAGTGTGGGCAGCGTCCAATCATCTGCCAGCAAGGCTACAAAAAAACAGGTGGAGGAAGGAGGAGAAGCAGCTTGCTGAGTCTCCTGGCTCTGTCTCCTTTCCATGTTGGAAGTTGCCCTTGGACATCAGACTCCAGATTCTTCTTCCTTTGGACTCTGGGACTTGCACCAGTGGCCTCCCAGGGTCTCTCTGGCCTTTGGCCTCAGATGAAGGCTGCACTGTCGGTTTCCCTGGCTCTGAGGCTTTTGGACTGAGCCAGCTTTGCCCAGCTTACAAATGACCTCTCATGGGACTTCACCTTGGAATCATGTGAGCCAATCCTCCCTAATAAATTCCCTCTTATATATACATATATCCAAGTAGCGCTGGACCTCTGGAGAGCTCTAACCAAAACACTCTCTTAGTCACAACATGGCTGCCATATTCCAAGCATCACATTATCACACAACAGTATCCAAAACCATCTTGTAAAAAATAAAGTCGGCAAAATTTACTTTTGTCTTTCATCCTTCTCATTTATCAGGAAGGGAGACATCTTTCTCAGGAGTCCCCAGCCATCTTATTCCTACAGCTCTTTAAACCAAAACTTAGTCACCAGAGACTAACAAACAGGGAAGGAGCATTAGTCTACCCTGATCCAAATTTATGTTTTGTTTTGTTTTGTTTTAAGTCAAGGTCTCACTCTGTTACCCAGGCTAGAGTGCAGAGGCACAACCACAGATCATGGCAGCCTCAACCTCCTGGTCTCAGATGATCCTTCCACCTCAGCCTCCTGATTTTTTGATTTTTTTTTTTTTTTTGAGTTGGAGTCTCACTCCATCACCCAGGCTGGAGTGCAGTGGCACACTCACAGCCACCCCAGCGTCGACTTGCTGGGCTCTGGTGACCTTCCACCTCAGTCATCCAAGTAGCTGGAACTACAGGTATGCACTACCACACCCGATTAATTTTTTATTTATTGCAGAGATGAGGTCTCGCCAAGTTGCCCGGGCTGCTCTCGAGCCCGCGGGCTCAGGCAATCCCCTCACCTCAGCCTCCCAAAGTGCTGAGATTACAGGCTGGGCCACCGTTTTTTAAAGATGAGGTCTAGCTATGTTGCCTAAGCTAGTCTCAAACTCCTGGGCTCCAGTAATCCTCCCACCTCAGCGTCCCAAAGTGCTGGGAATACAGGTGTGAGCCACTGCATTCAGCCCCAATCCCATTTTAGGCACCTCCCCTGACCCACTTAGCCTGCCTTGCTCAACAAGAGGACCCTGACCACGGCTCCCTTCAGCTGATCTACTGACACGACCAACCAGCTCATCCTCCCTGAAGGTGAGGGCCAGTCTTTGATTTAGCCTCCTCTGGGTTCAACTGCAGCTCTGACTCCCAGGCCTGACCTAGAGGGGGCCACAGAGACGATGGTTCCTGCCACCATTTTGTATGTGTACACTCTGTGATGATATCAAAGGTTTTCCTTACTACAGGTCATAGGCAAAAAAAAAATTTGAAAACACCTGCACCTGCCCACCTTCTTCATCCAAAACCGTGAGCCAAGGAGACACACACTAGCAAATGTCCCAGACCACGCACAGGGAATAAATGGAGAGACAGAGACAGACAGCTGTAGAGGTCTCTCCCATACCCTTTAGTTCATATAATTACACATCTTCTCAGAGCATTAAGTTCGCTGAGAAAAAATTGATCCGTTCTCTTGTTCTTGCCTGTTTTTAAGCCCTTTGACCTGTCTCAGCAGGGACCCTAGTCTGGCCAGCCTCTCGGGGAAGCATGGAGGGAACAGGGCCAGGCTGGCAGCCAAGGTCAGGCCCTGCTACAAATCACGTGCTGGCCACATTTCAGGCAAATTTCCACCAGGCACCTAGAGAGCCGAAACCTTTAAACTAATCCTGCCTCAGTCAGCTTCCATCATGTTCACAGGAAACAGCCTCAGGGAGGCAGGTGCCTGGGTCTGTGCTCCCACGCAGGGGTCACACGTGCCCTTCTTCCCCCAGAGGCCCCTGCATTGCCCTCTCAGCCAGGCCCACGCACGCACCCTTCCTTTCTCAACTGTGCAGGAGGCTTTTCTGCACTTCTGGTCTCCCCACAGCCATCTCTCTTTCTGCTTTTCTTTGAGGGGTGGGCCGTGAGCTCTGGGGACAGATACCACTTACAAGCTAAACTACTCAAGTTACTTGACCTCCCAGTGATGTGGTTTCCTTACCTGCAAAATGGGATAATAATGCCTCCTTTCCAGGTTTGCTGTGAAAATCAAATAAAATCATAATAGAAGACGTGTTCCAAGCACTTAGAGTGCCAGCCCCTGCTCTACACAGACACCTGACTATTCTAACTCCATAGATGTGTAAAATGCTTAAGACAGTGTCCAGAATATATAAGTGCACAAAAATGTTGGCTATGGTTCATGACATTATTATTATTCTTTGAAAATCCTCTTCCCTATTCCCTTTACCCCATGGGCCCTCAGGAATTCATTCATTTACTCATTCAGCAATTATCTGTCACCTGTCCACTCATGGGTGGCCCTAGCTGGAATAGGAGAGGCACTGTGCTATACAGGAGTTTACAGACTAACCAAGAGCTCCCCTTCCCTTGCTGGGCTGATAGACGGCTACTAAAGCCCAGCCAGAATGAGCATGTGTTGATAGAGCTATCAACCTGACAGTGTTTTGATAACTGTGTCCCCAAACAAGAACCAGGGCAAGCGCTCCAGGGAGCTGGCGACAAATCCTGTCGGGGGCACCCCGAACCTGTGGGTGACACCAAGTGGGACTTCCTCATCCCCCTCCACCACATATAGTAGGGGAGGAATGAAAGGCGTGGAGAGAGGTGGTCCCAGGCAGGATGGCAACACCAGCAAGAAGGCAAAGGCCAGAGACTGAGACTCTTTGCAACTTTCCTGTGGTTTCATGGGAGATCCTTGGGGTCTCTGTTGCTAAACTCTAAAATAGGTGTAGGCTGGGTGCAGTGGCTGATGCTTGTAATCCCAGAGCTTTGGGAGACCAAGGCAGGAGGATCACTTGAGGCTAGGAGTTCAAGATCAGCCTGGGCAACATAACAAGACCCTATCTCTACAAAAATTTTTTTTTTTAAACTTTTTAAAAAAAACTAAGCCACATGTGGTGATGTGTGCCTGTAGGCCCAGCTACTCAGGAGGCTGAGGCAAGAGGATCCCTCCAGCCCAGGAGTGGGAGGCTGCAGTGAGCTATGATTTCACCACTGCACTCTAGCCTGGGCAACAAAGCAATACTCTGTCTCTTTAAAAAAAAAATTTACAAATCAATAAATTACAAGATAAAAATAGGTGTTGCAGCCTATCTTACATCCCTCCTGGAATATTGTGAACATTAAAAGAAATATTCGGCAAGGAAGGGCTTTGAAATCCCCAAAGCACAGTGTCCCTGGAAGGGATCCTTGTTACCCATGCTGCTTTTCAACACAGGGCAACACATTGAGGGGAGAGGTTGCAAGCTGTGGGCCCCAGCAAGCCGCAGCTGTGTTGTGTTTGGCCTGTGCTTTGTGTAGTGTTGTGGGGTTTTTTTATAAGTGAATTTGTTGCCAGCACTTAAAAATCAGGAGATTTCACATAAAAATTCAGTTTTCTGGCCTGTCCTGAAAAATCAGAAGATCCAGCAATAATTAGGCACAGCTGAAAGCATCTGCTGCTTTGACCAGGGCCAGGATGGAGCTCCGGTTCCCACCAGAGATGGTATCCCCACCCTCATCCCTAAACACACACAGACACACCACTGCAGCCTTCTTTTATCTGAGTTTGGAGCTTATGATTCAGTGCTGAGGACTTAAGCTCTGAAGACCATTACACCTGGGTGCCAATTTCAGCTCTGCCACTGACCCGACACCTGAGCCTCAGTTTCTTAGTCTGTGAAATAGGCACTCATTTATTAAACCAATATTTACGGAATGCCTGTTCTAGCTGGCATTCAGCAAACCAAGTAGGCAAAGCAGACACTAAAGAAACAAGTGAAAAACCTAACAAGATCATTTTCTGATTGTGATCTTGCTATACAAGAAGTGAAATGGGGTGAGGTTCCAGAGAGGCGTGGCTGGGGATTGGGTTGTAGGAGCCATTTTGGCTAAGAGGGTCTGGAATGAGCTTGGAAAGTGATTATACTCACGTCCTGTGGCCACTTGGAAACTAAAGGTAAAGCACTTCACAAACACAAGGCCAGGCACCTGGGAAGGATGCATCATCACGACCCGGATCTTGTGAGGAGGCCTCAGAAGGAAGGGGAGTGGAGGAGGGTCGGCTCTGAGGAGCTGGTGGGACCCAGGGCTTCCCGCCCCCACCCACCTGCCGGGCAGTTCAGAGCTGCTTTCAAAGCCACCTCAATTATCCCATCTATTAATATAGCCTCTCCCCAGCGAGGGGGCGGAGACACAGGCAGGAGGATTTAACCCTTAAACTCCCCCATCTCTCTTTCTTTAGAGAGTCCCCCAACCAGGTCCCTCTCCTCCCCACTCTCAGTGATGACCCCTTTTTCTCCACCTCCAAACTCCTTCCCACCAGCAGCTGAAGGGATGTTCGACTTGTACCAGCAGCCGCTCCACTACAATCTGGAAGAGATTCAGAGGATAAAAATCTATCACTCGGTGGTATCTCTCCACAATCCTGTGGCATTCAGTGTCAGCTCCACTACCAACCAACTGCTCCTTGCAAACACCAAGCACCACCAGGCCACGCACCAGCTCGGTTGTATCTGCACCCAGTCTCAGTCTGGGCAGAAGAACCATTTGCTGCAGATCTAGGATTGAGTTACGTTGAAGGGAGATTTTTTTTTTTTTTAAAGGTTTTTTGTTTAAATAAAAGCCATGACTAGATTTTCTATTTGTCCAATGTTAAACAAGCACCTAGTAGTTCACCCATTCTCCCTGGCTCCCAGTTCCCTGGCCTTCTTCTAGTTTCCAGAATATCATGGCTTATCTCTAGCTTCAGGACCTTTCTGTTCCCACTGTCTGGAAAAGAGTCCACCTAGGCCTAGTGAGCACCTCCTCGTCTTTCTGATCAGCGAAGCCCTCCCTGCTACCCTGGACTATATCAAATCCCCTCACACAGTATAAAAGTCCTTACCAATGGTGTGACTTTTTAAAAGTTTTTTTAGAGTCAGGGTCTAACTCTGTCACCCACGCTGGAGTACAGTGGCACAATCATAGCTCACTGCGGCCTCAAACTCCTGGGCTCAAGCGATCCTCCCACCTCAGCCTCACAAGTCGTTAGGGCTTCAGGCATGAACCACTGCACCTGGCCCATGATTTTTGATGTGCCCTATTCCCTGCATATGCTACCCAGTAAATTATGCTTCTGTTTAAACTTACTGTTGTGTCCACCACCAAGCACAGTGCCTTGAACCTGGCTGGTACTCAATAAATATTGGTGAATGAGTGAATGAATGAACACCCAGTAGGATGTTAGCACCATGAGATGTACAGAAGAACCATAAAACTCCTCTAAAACGTACACATTGGGGTCCAGGGTGCTGTCTGCTTTGTTAATCCCAGTCCCCAATACTTTGCCTGGCATGTATCTCATGTGTCTATTTTTGTACTAGTACCATGGCGTTTGAGTTACTGTAACCTTGTAGTAAAGTTGAAGTCTGGGAGTGTTATGCCACCAGCTTAGCTCTTTTTGCTGAGAAGTGCTTTAGCTATCCAGGCTCTTTTATGCTTCCATATGAATTTCATTATTGTCTTTTCTAGGTCTATGAAAATTGTTGCTGGTAGTTTGATAGGGATTGTATTGAATCTGTAGATTGCTTTGGGTAGTATGGACATCTTGACAATATTGATTCTTCTAATCCATAAGTATAGGATGTTTTTTCATGTTTTGGGGGCATATATGATTTCTTTGAATGTTTTGCAGTTCTCATTGTGAGGACTTTTTTTTACCTCTTTGGTTAGATGAATACTGAATACTTTATTTAGCAAATGGTGCTGGGAAAACTGGCTAACCATACGCAAAAGAATGAAACAAGACCCCTATCCATCACCATATACAAAAATGAACTTCAAATGGATTAAGGAATTAAATTTGGTAGTGTGCATGCGTGCGTGTGTGTGTGTGTGTGTATGTGTGTGTGTGTGAGACACTATTGTGAGTGGGATTGTGTTTTTGATTTGCCTGTTTGACCAGTCTACTTGTTTTTAGTGTATGGAAATGCAACTGATTTTTTCACATTGACTTTGTATTTCAAGACTTTACCAAAGTCATTGATCAGTACTAGGAGGTTTTTCAGAGGCCAAGTTTAAACAACAGAGTGGTCAGAAAAATCTCTGTGAGCAGACAAGATAGGTAAGAAGGGAGGCAAAAAGGAGCTGGCCATTGAAGAATAAGGTTTCTGTATGGAGTGGGGTGGGGGAAGGGGACACCAGGACAGAGTCCTCTGCGATTAAGGACAAGCAGTTAATGCAAAGGCACTTACTAACTAGAACAGCTAGGGGGATTCAAGAAACAAAGACCTGAGGCTGAGTAATTTATGAAGAAAAGTTTATTTAGCTCACAGTTCTACATGGTGCCAGCATCTGCTCAGCTTCTGGTGAGGCCTCAGGAAGCTTTTGACTGGTGATGGAAGGCAAGGGAAGCCACGTGTCACGTGGTGAGAGAAGGAGAGTGGAAGCAAGAGAAGAAGAAAGGTGTGCCAGGCTCTTTAAACAATCAGTCCTGGCCGGGCGCGGTGGCTCAGGTTGTAATCCCAGCATTTTGGGAGGCCGAGGCAAGTGGATTGCCTGAGCCCACAGGTTAGAGACCCACCTGGGCCACTTGGCGACACCTCGTCTCTACAATAAATCAAAAATTAGCCGGGCGTGGAAGCACGCGCCTGTAATTCCGGCTACTTGGAAGGCTGAGGCAGAAGGATCGCCGGAGCCCAGCAGGGCAAGGCTGTGGTGGCTGGGAGCGTGCTACTGCACTCCAGTCTGGGTGACGGAGTGAGACTCCAACTCAAAAAAAAAAACCAATCAGTCCTTGTGTGAATTAATAGAGTGAGAACTCACTCATCACCAAGAGGATGACACCAAGCCATAACCCAGTCACCTCCCACTAGGCCCCACCTCCAACAATGGGGATCATATTTCAACATGAGATTTTGAAGGGTTGACTATTCAAATGATATCAATCAGTGTGACTGGACTGGTAGCGAGCATGATATAACAACTAGTTCACAATCTCTTATTCACAATTCCTGTTATAGGCTAAATGTTGGTGTTCCCCCAAAATTCGTACACTGAAGCTCTAAGCTCTAGTATGGCTATATTTGAAGATGAGGCCTAATGAAGTAATTAAGGTTAAGTGAGGTCATAAGGATGGGGATTAGGGGCAGTAGAATTTGTGACCTTGTAAGAAGAGACACCAGAAAGTACGCTTTCCCAAACCCTTGCGAGTACATGAAAAAGAGGTTCTGTGAGCCCACAGAAGATGGTGGCAATCTCCAAGGCACGGGAAGAGGCTCCAGAGCAAAACCTTCCTTGCTGGCACCTTGATCTCGGACTTCCAGCCTCCAGAACCATGAGAAATAAATTTATGTTGTTTAAGCCATTCAGTCTATGGTATTTTGTTAAGGCAGGCTGAGCAGACTAATACAATTTCAAAGCCCAAAACTTCTGAAAAGTGATAAAAGGTTTTATCCACTTGGGACAAACTAATTTTGTAGCAAACTTTCCCTGATGTCATATGAGCCTACTTACTGTGTTTATTTATCCAACTTCATGTGACTATTCATATATTTCACTGATAAAATATTGATTGGTTTTTTGTCCCAGAACCTGCTGAGGCATTAGGGTAGTTATGGTATATAGATTGTATTATCTTTTCAGGATCCCCAAAACTCTGAATTTCTAAACACATCTGACCCAAGGTTTTAGATGAGAGATTATGAGTTAATACCCCATGTAAAGTTCTTTATCAGAGGGGGTCTCCCTGTTTCTTTTGACACAAAAAATTGAAGAAAAGCTAGGTCAAAGTGTGGAGTCCCACTCTGTCCCCCAGACTGGAGTGCAGTGGCTGCTCCCGGCCACCACAGCCTCGACCTGCTGGACTCTGGCCATCCTTCTGCCTCAGCCTTCCAAGTAGCTGGAACTACAGGCACAAGCTACCACAACACCAGGCTAATTTTTGATGTATTGTAGAGATGAGGCCTCACCAAGTGGCCCAGGTGGGTCGCGAACCCGCGGGCTCAGGCCATCCACTCACCTCAGCCTCCCAAAGCACGGGATTACAGGCTGAGCCACCAAGCCTGGCTTATTATTTTTAAAAAGTTTAAGACAACTCTCTCAACACAAGATTGTAGATGAAAAGAAAAGTGAAATGCTTGGTGGCAGTGGTGAGTGGTTCCTTGGTGAATAAAGCAGCTGGAGTTCTACAGCTTAGCTGATAATGTGACTAAGACTTGCTGGGATTTTCAGCCAACATGGATGACTTTTCTGCCCTGTGGATCGTTGAAATGCATGATCTCTCTTTCCATAATGGACACCCCTGGAGATTGGTTGGTGACCCTGTGACCGGATGTGAGTACCCCACTGGTATATTTGAGTATCCACTGCCCATCCCCAACCATGTCAGGAAGCAGCTAAATATGCTGACCTCTGAGTTGTGTTTCAAGGCTCAGGGCTTATTTGATCTGAATCGTGGCTACTGAGGATGTCCAGCAGCTGCAGGAGCAAGGGTGTGTGTTAAACTGAAAAAACCACAGAGGTGAGGGTGAGACATATAAAAGGAGACAAAAACTCAATGGCCAACCAGGCTCGGTGGCTCAGCCTGTAATCCCGTGCCTTGGGAGGCCGAGGTGAGTGGATTGCCTGAGCCCGCGGGTTCGAGACCCGCCTGGGAAACTTGGTGAGACCTCATCTCTACAATCAATCAAAAAATCAGCCGGGCGTGGTAGCGCGCCTGTAGTTCCGGCTACTCCGAAGGCTGAGGCGGAAGGATCACCGGAGCCCAGCAGGGCGAGGCTGCGGTGGCCGGGAGCGGCCACTGCACTCCAGTCTGGGCGACAGAGTGAGACTCCAACTCAAAAAACAAAACAAAACAAAAAAAAAACCTCAATGGCTGGGAGCCATATAAGCACAGGAAGAAAGGCCAGAGCAGAGTTGGGGAACCGAGATTGAGGCTCCTTGCTGCCTTGCCCAGGCTTGGAACACCAGAGGCTCCTTCTCACTGAAAGTGTAAGAGAGTCCTGCTGGAGACACAGGGTCGGGGATGTTGGAAGGGTGGGCTTAGGAGCTGGGTTTGACTCGTCTGGCTTGAGAATATCCCTCATTTCTTTCCTTTTAAGTCTGAGCTCTCCCAGAGAGCATCCAGAAGTGACTTCCTTAAAGCATAGTCCTATGAGGTGATGCTTCTCCCTTATCAGATAAGTTCAGGAGACACTGCATTCTACATCCCCATCTTGAAGAGTCATTAGCATGTTAAAAGTTCTTGGAAACCTTACTGGTCCTTCTGGGCTAGACAGGGTAACAGGGCCTAGATTTACTCTCTCTCCTTAAACTACTTGATAAACCAAACAGAAGATACAAGCATCCGTTTTCAGAGATTAGATAACCAGCAGCACAGGGCCATGATCACTGAGAAAAGAACAGATGAGATGAGTCCTACCTTTGCACCACCTTAATACAGAGAGGCAGTTTTAGCCGGGCTTGGTGGCTCAGCCTGTAATCCCGCGCTTTGGGAGGCTGAGGTGAATGAATTGCCTGAGCCTGCGGGTTCGAGACCCGCCTGGGCAACTTGGCGAGACCTCATCTCTACAATAAATCAAAAATTAGCCAGGCGTGGTAGTGCATGTAGTTCCAGCTACTTGGAAGGCTGAAGTGGAAGGATCGCTGGAGACCAGCAGATCGAGGCTGCAGTGGCCGGGAGCGGCCACTGCACTCCAGTCTGGGTGACAAAGTGAGACTCCAACTCAAAAAAAAGCAAAAAACCAGAGAGGCAGTTTCTGACCAAACAAGAAAAGAGGAAATAAAAATCTAAGTTCAGGATGCCATGTTGGCTAGAATTTTTGGAGCAGGATACCAGAAAAGAGGTACTGCAAAAAAGTCTCCTCAGGGAATTTTCTGAGTGATCATCTTTACATTTGTGAGAAGAAATTATCTGAGACTGGGGAAAGGCCCACTGTAAAGGAGTAACCAAAGTAATACCCAAAGGTCTGGAAAGAGTTCATGCTCCAACCAGCCAGAGAAGAAAATCCTAGTAATACCAGGAGAATTGGGTAGAATCCTCAGAAGAGGACTGCCTTAATAGTAGGACTAAGTTAGTCCTAGAGGGTGCTTTAGATCTGCCCTAATAAAGTTTTCCAGCAGCCTCAAAAGCAGCCCACTGAATCCAAATAACTCACCAGTGCCAGAACAAAATTTAACATTATTTTTAAAAAAAGCGAAATCCAGACTCACCAGTGCCAGAACAAAATTTAACATTATTTTTAAAAAAAGCGAAATCCAGAAACCAACCACGTAAAGTTCCAAGTGGCTTAAAACAACAGAAGGGTATTCTCTCACACTTCCAGAGGCCAGAAATCTGAATGCAAAGCATAAGTGTCACCACCCAGCCTCCCAAGGCTCTGAGAATTCTCCCTCCTAGCTTCTGGTGGCTGCTGGCAGTCCTTGTCATTCCTTGGCTTCCAGCAGCATCACTCCAATCTCTCCACCTCCATCTTCACATGCCCTTCTCTGTGTGTCTTCCCTGTGTGTCTGTCCCAAAGCTCCCTCTAACTCTCTCTTACAGAGATGGAGGTATGTGACTGTATTTAAAGCCCACCTAGATAATTCAGGATAAGCTCCTCCCCTCAAGATCCTTAACTTAATCACGTTTTGCCGCAAAAGGTAATTATTCACTCTTTGCCATGTAAAGTAATAATCACAGATTTGGGGATTAGGACATGGACATATTTTGGAGGCCCACCATTCTGCCTGCTACTATGCTAGTATAGGTTTCTTATGCTCTTGTGAAGAGGTATAACGTTGCTTGAAAGTAAAGTGTGATAAGTTAAAGTTGTAAGAATATAGAATAATTTTTAAATGATATCAACTAACTTGATCTAATTGGTATATATTGAATAAGCCACCAATAGCAGGATACACATTCTTTATAAGTGTATGAGGTACATTCACCAAATAGATCTTGTTCTGGACAAAGGAACAAGTCTCAAAAAGCCTAAGAAGATTGAAATCATACAAAATGTCCTCTGACCACATGAAAGTACTAAGAACTCAATGACAGTAAAATATCTGGAAAAATTCCCAAATATCTGTAAATTAATTAAACAGTCTACTTCTATAGCACACACAAGTCAAATGAGAAATCACAAGAGGAATTGGAAAATATTTTGAAGTGTATAAAAATTAAAACACATTACAGCTTGACGAGTTCTTAGAAGGAAATTTACAACATTAAATACTTACAGTATAAAAGAAGGAAAGTCATATTTAATTATCTAAGCTTCTCATCTCAAGAAGCAAAATAAGAACAAATTAAACCCAAAATAGTCTGAAGAAATGAAAAAATAAAATTAAGGGGAAAATGAATAAAATTGAGAACTGAAAACCAATTTTAAAAATTCAGCATAAACAAAAACTGGTTTTTTGAAAAGACCAATAAAAGTAATGAAACTTAGAGATTCATTAAGGAAAAACAGACCAAAAAACAAACAAAAAATACCAGTATCAAATATGAAAGAATTAACATCACTACAGATCCTACAGATACTGAAAAGCTATTAAGGAAATATTATAAGCAACATTGTGCCATAAATTTATGAACTTAGATAAAATTTTAAAATTTCTTGAAAGACACAAAGTACCGAAGTTCATTCAAAAAGAAATAGATAATTTGAATAGCCATACATCTGTTAAAGTGTTTTCATTCTGTTTTTATTTTTAAAAAGCTAAATTAAGTTATTCAATTTTTAAAATTAAACTGAAACGTAAAACTTTCCCACAAAGAAAACCCCACTCCATTCTCTTCTACTGGTATAACATCCCAAGTCACCACAAATTAAAGTTTGCACCACTTCCCTGCACAGGGTTCCACCAACCCTCAGTAACCCCATCCTCACCACCACCCAGGCATTTGTGATCCCAGCAACCTCAAAATCTCATCCTAGCATCTGCTTTCTCCGACCATCTTGGCACCTATCATCTCAGATTAACTTCCCTGAGAAGCAAGGTTTGAGATGGAAATTTGCACACAAGAAGTTTACAATCTACACCTGTTTACTATTTCACACAAGAGGTTTAGGATCTACACCTGTGCAGGGAAGTGGACAGAAGCAGTTTGGGCAAACACGGCAGCTGAACCTGAATACTGTCTCAGTGGAAGCTTCTGCTGACCCTCTGAGGAGTTTTTGAGGCTGCAATGACACTTCTGAGTTGTCGTGAGGTGGGGAGGGAGGATCAGAGCTTTGCATGCTGGCTTCCATCAGTCACTGGATATAGCCACATGGGAAGTATTTATGACCCTGAACTAGGCAGCTCTCTGCAAATGATGCCATCCCAAGGTGGAGTGACAGCTGAGTCCTCTCAGCCATAGCACTCTCAGTTGATGAGAAATATCCATCCCTGAGGAGGATCCGAGTGTGTCACAGCATCCACCACCCCTCCCAAATAAACTACTTGCACTCAAGTCCTAGCTCAGCCTTTACTCTCAGGGAGACCAAAACAAGAACAGCTGCAAACATTTGCTCAGTTCATTCATGAGGGATGAGGGAGTCCCATAGTACACCAAATTGTTATTTAGAAAATAAAAAAGGAGAGCTTATCTCCAAGAACAAGAGGCCTTTCTAGTCTCTGGAAATATCTGGATGAAGCCTTAGGGGTTTTCTTCTATACTTCTTTTCCAGGAAAGTTCTTTATTTCACCCAGCTTGAATATACTCACTCAAGGGGAACTTTCTGGGCCTCTAAACACTGAACATCAGTTTCTATGAATGGGACTCTGGGCAATTGGGAGCTAAATTGTAAAGTTCTCACAGAAAACTTTGTACTATATGTGAGAACAGAGCAAGGCCAGGTTGTGTGTTCAGGCCTTGATCAAGGTCTAGGCTTGAGGTGGAACGGCATCCATGAAGGCAAGCTCAATTTCACTGTGCCCAATATTTGCCTTCTTCCTTCTCTTTCCAAGACACACTGTCTTAGACCTTTCGAATACCTTAGAGTGGGTAATTTATACATAAAAACATATTTCTCACAGTTCTGGAGGCTGAAAAATCCAAGATCAGAGCACCAGCAGGTTTGTTGTTTGGTGAGGGCCTGTGACTCATAGATGACACAGGAAACAGAAGAGTGGAAGCGGGCTTGGACAGTTCCCTCTAGCCCTCTTATAAGGGCATTGATTTCATCCTTAAGGGTGGAGCCCTCATGAACTTATCACCTCCTTAATACCATCACCTCAAGGTATAAGTCTCAACATGAATTCTGGAAAGACACTAATATAGTTTGGAGAGTTGTCTCCTCCAAATCTCGTGTTGAAACATGATCCTCTGCGTTGGAGATAGGGCCTCATGGGAGGTGATTGGGTAATAGGGGCAGATCCCTCATGAATGGCTTGGTGCTGTCTCCATGGTAATGGGTGAATTCTCACTCTACTAGTTCACCCAGAAGTTGACTATTTAAAAGAGACTGCCATCTCCTTCTCCACCCCCCAACCTCATTTCTGCACTTGCCATGTGACACACCTGCTCTTTCTCCTTCTGCCATGATTTTAAACTTCCTGACACCTCACCAGAAACCCAGAAGATACTGGTGCCATGCAGAACTGTGAGCCACATTAAACCTCTTTGTTTTATAAATTACTCAGACTTGGATATATCTTTATAGCAATGCAAAATAGACTAATACTGACACACATATTTAAACCATAGCATTCTTCCCCTGGTCTCCAAAATTCATATTCTTCCTACTTGCAAAATACATTCATTCCATCCCAATAACCCCCAAAATATTAACTCATTCCAGTACCAACTCAAAAGTCTAAAATCCAGCGTCTCATCTAAATTATACATGGGTGAGACTTAAGGTACAATTCATTCTGAAGCAAATTGCTCTCCAGCTGTGGACCTATGAAGTCAAAGAAGTTATGTACTTACAAAACTTGACAGGACAGACATTCCATTCCACATGGGAGAAAGGAGAAAGAAGACATGGGTGACAGGTCCCAAGTACAAAGCCCAACAAAGCAAACAACATAAAATCTTGAGGGTTAAGAATAATCTTAGACTCTATGTCCTGCTCTCTGAACACACTGGAGTGGAGGTTGGACAACCAAGGCCTCAGGCAGCCCCACCTCCCTGGCTTTACAGGGCACAGCCCGTGCAGGAGTTCTCAGGGGTTGGAGTCAGGTGCCTGTGGCTCTCTCAGGCTGGTGTTGCATGCCGGTGGCTCTACAGGTCTGAAGTCTTGGGGGCTGCCCTGTTTTCATAGCTGCACTAGACATTGCCCTAGTGGGGGCTCTCTGACACAGTCCCACCCCTGTGGAAGTTCTCTGCCTGGGCCCTGAGGCTCTATGAGGCATCCCTTAACGTCTGTGTAAAGGTAACTTTGCCTCTACACCTTTTGCACTCTGCACACCTGCAAAGTTGGCACCTTGCAGATGCAGCCAAGGTTTGCTGCTTGTGCCTTCTGGAGGGGCAGTCTGAGCCAAACCTGGGCCCACCTCAGCCACAACTGTGCCCAACTGTGTGGAATAGAAACCTGAGGTGGTACTGGGTCATGAATCCCCAGGTCCCGCAGGTACCCCAGCCTCCTCCTATGAAGCTGTGCTGCCCTCAAAGACCTGGCACCCTGAGTTTGGAATGGGTAAGACAGCCATAAATGAGGGAAGGTAGTGAGTGTAGGTTATACATAGCTAGATAAATTTCTTGTAGGCAGTTTTTAGTTGAAAATAGGGAAGCATCCAAACATCTTTTCTGTAGACCACACCATCCTTCGAATCAGAATGTGGACTCAATGCACTCAGTGTGGACTCCCAGTCACCCCACCCCCTCAGCTCATCAAAGGAAAAGCCCTTGATCAAGGCAATTCCCGGACCAGGAATCAAAAGGTACAAAAATGATAATCAGAACACTTTCTGGCTCTGATTAACATAGTCACAAAGTCTGGCAAGGCAGTCTATCAAGGCAAAACGCATGCTCTGGGAAAAAGCCACCTCCTCACCCATCACAGACAAAGAGATGATAATCTCTCCAGAGCAGCAGATATCTGAAGCCCACTCATTAACATATTAATCACCAAGTAGCCCGTGCCAAAGCATATTTTTATATATCCCTCTCCTTCTCTTTCTCTAATAAATTCAGTTTTAAAATTTTGCTGGCCACTCTGAAATTCCTTTCAGTAGTGAGTTAAAGGACCCACAAGTGTTACACCATACCCCATCCAGAACCATGAAGATCCCTGAAATGCCTCTGGGGGCATTCTTCCATTGTCCTGATGAATAGCATCTGGCTTTCTTCTGTCCATACTAACCTGCTTATTAAATTTTTGCTTGACCATACACTTGGTATTTTCTTCCACATATGTGTTTTTATTCTTTATGTGGCCAGGCTGGGAATTTTCCAACCCTTTAGGTTCTGCTTCCCTTTTGATTATAGATTCCATCTTTAATTCACTCCCATCTTCTCACATTTTACTACACATGGTCAAGAGAAACCATACAGCACACTCAACACTTTGCTTGGAGATTTCTTCTGCCAAATATCCAGTTCATCATTCTTAAGTTCTGCCTACCACAAGGCACTAGGACAGAGACACAATTCAGTCAAGTTCTTTACCACTTTATAACAAGGATGGCCTTTCCTCCAGTTTCCAGTACATGTGACATTTACCAAAGCACTCTCCACAAAGGCAGAGGTCATGTAAGTACCCAGAAATATTTGTTGATTGAATAAGGGAATGTAATACCTTTACTGAATAATGAATGAATCTTAAAATCTTAGAATTGCAGCATTGAAAAGACCCTAACAAGCATCTAACCTAGGGTAAACCATTGACTTGCCTGCCTGCTCCAGTTGATTTTAATACCTAAAGTACTATGTTAAGAAGGATTCCAAGGCCATGTTTGTCCTTACCAGGTGAGGGAGAGTGGTGAGATCAATTAGCAATGTCTGGCAGAGGTGTGAAGGGTGATCAAACATCACTAGTGCCTGAACTTATCCTTCTTGGTCCAAACTAACACATCATTGTACAGATGAAAAAACAGTGCAAGTTAAGACACCATTGTACAGAGGAGGAAAAGCGCACATAATCAGTCAGTGGCCGACTTGGGCACAAAGCCAGTTCTTCCAACACTCAACTCTGGATGAGAGCAGTAGAATAAACAGGACTGGCAAAGGCCTGATTCGGAAGATAATGGCAGCAAGTTGGGAATGAAAGGCCAAAGAAATGTCAAGCACCCTTTCCTTCTAGCCACTGTCCCAGGATAAATGTTTCTCCTCGACCCCTATTAGCAGGAATGCACAGGAGATGCTGATGGATAGCATAGATAGATAAATTTCCACTTGGTTCAGGCACCAAACTCCCTCTGATTCTTCTTCTTAACCCCAGAGTTTCTTTTCAGCCACGTCAGTTCTGCATCAGCCTCCCCTCACCCCATTTTTGGTAAGTGTTTGCCCCCCTCTTCCTCAAACTCCCAGAGCCCTCAGTCACAGTCCTCATTCAAGTTAGGTTTGTCTCTTCTCTCTCAAGATCCTGGCTTGGAAATCTTAAGATCTCTCTTAAGATCCTGGCTTGGAAATTGAAGCAAAGAGAAGAATAATTAGCAGATTCAGCATTTTAGTAACTCTTCTACGAGGAAGGATAATCATGTGTTAGCTTAAGTAAATCCCCGTGCCTTGATTAGCTGTTGACAAAAAAAAAAAAAAATTGTGACCAAGCCACTCATTATGCCCAGGGCTCTGCAGGAGATTTGCAGGCAAGCAGAAGTCAAAGTTAAATTTGTTGTCATTTAAAACGAGAACTCCTCTCAAGAAGTGGAGCATAACTTCCCACTCCTTAAGTGTGGGCTGCATGCACACAGTGACTTCCTTCCAAAGAGTACACTGTAGAAAGAGGGAAGAGAGGATAACTTTACAGAGGAGGAAACTGACAAACACAACCTCAGTCAGTGATTGAGGCAACGCCAAGAGCGATAGTCATGCTGACAGTATGTACTCCTGATATGATGTGATGAGAAGGGCACTTCACCTCTGTGGTCTCCTTCTCCAATACTCACAGCCCCAATCTAATCATATGAAACACATGAGACAAAGCCCAGTTGAGGGACATTCTTCAAATGCCCAGCAGCTGTACCATACTGAATCAAAGAATACACTATTATTCTTCAAAACTGTCAAGGTCATCAAAAACAAGAAAAGTCTAAGAAGTTGTCATAGCCAAGAGGAGCCTAAGTGTTATGGGACATTCTGGGTGGGTCCTAGAACCAAACAACAAAAAAAAGGACAATAAGAAAGAATAAGGAAATCTGAATAAAGTATGAACTTTAGTTAATAATAGAGTATCAATGATAGAGTATCAATGTTGGTTCATCAGTTATAACAAATATACCATATGCTTGTGAAATGTTAATGCTGGGGGAAACTATTTATATCTTAGTCCATTCAGGCTGCTATGACTAAATACCATAGGCTTGGTGGCTTATAAACAACAGAAATTTATCTCCACATTTATGGAAGCTAGGAAGTCTAAGATCAAGGTGCTGACAGATTCCACAACTGGTGAGGGCCATTCATAAATGACACTCTCAAGGACACTAATTCCAATCCTAAGGGCTCTGCGCTCAGGACCTAAGACCTCTAACAGGCCCTTCCTCCTAATACCATCACCTTGTGGGGGTAGGATTTCAACATATGAATTTGGGGGACACGAACATTCAGACCATACTATGGAGTATATTGGAACTCTCTGGATTATCTTCACAATTTTTCTGTTATTCAAATACTAAAAAGCATTTATTTTGTTAAAAATTAAAGGCAAGGGTCTTGGGGGTCTTGTCAAGAACAGCCTAGGCAGACAGCTCTGGTAGTACTCAAGGCCCCAAGACTTGCTCACATCCTCCCTGCATCTGAAGTGACATTTTCACACTGAGCAGCCACTGTCGCTTATCTTCCCACCCTTGGTCTGAGTTCTACTCTCCAAAATCCACTGAAAAAGTCTGGAGTTGGACTTCTCCAGCACAGCTCTCAAATGTTTCAAAGTTATACTACATCAAACCAAAAGAGTTAAACATCTTCCAGTTCCAAATCTTCATGTTAGAAACAGGAAACTTGGGCCCTGGGGCAGAAAACTCACCCACAGTCACACAGACACTGACACCCAGGTTTGCTCCCGCCAGTCCAAAGCCCCTTTCCTTAGAATGCGGGGGCTCATCTGGGTGCAGTGGCTCACACCTGTAATCCCAGCATCTTGAGAGGACAAGGCAAGAGGATTGCTTGATCCCAGGAGTTCGAGATCAACCTGGGCAGCATAGCAAAACCTCATCTCTACAAAAAAAAAAAAAAATCAAAAAATTATCCCAGCATGGTGGTGCACACCTGTAGTCCTAGCTACTCAGGAGACTAAGGTAGGAGGATTGCCTGAGCCCAGGAGATGGAGGCTGCCATGAGCTGGGATTGTCATGATCATGCCACTGCACTCCAGCCTGGGTGAAAGAGGGAGATCCCAATGAGAGAGAGAGAGAGAGGTAGAGAGAGAGAGAGAGAGAGAGAAGATATGAGGCTCATAAGAAGAGAGAAAGTTCATATGTGCCCAGGTTTGCTCTCTAGTTGTTCTGCAGTGGGCAGGTCAATGCAATCTACCCCCAAAGTCCAAAGAAGCTGAGAAGCCAAAGAAAGATGCTGACAAATCCAGTTTCTCAGAAATAAACATTTCATAGTCTCCGACTGCAACAAGAGCAGATGGTGGATCTTCACGTCATTACACCCCAGACCCAGGGCTTATAGACCATAGGGAAGTGCACACATGACTCAGAAAGGATGTAGGACAGCTGAAGTTCAAGGTTGTTTGACCTAAGGGCCAGATTTATGGTAAGTACCTGTTCTTATACAAGGACACTAGATAAACAGGAAATCTTAGGGGCCTTCCCAGAGCCAGGCTATCAGAAGCCAACATGGTGGATTAGCATCTAAGATGGAGTTGCTTCAGCCTCCACACTAGAGTACACATCACCATTTTCTTTACTATTCATCATAATTTGGGACACCAGATACTCTAGGACCCTCCCAGGAAGATCCTCATCAACCTGTGAATGTCTCCATTGCCCTCCCCCTCATCCTTTCAAGAAGCAACTAGGGTTAGGAATGTTAAAGAAATCAATATTTTCTTTCTCCTAACAGTGGATACCCAAATTGAACACTGCAGGTGAGAACTTACCAGTGTTGGAGGAGCCCTGTAGCACAGAGTTATGAGTAGATAAGCACACTGTCTTTAAACGAGCCTCAGATGCACACCAGTCAACTGACAGACACACGGCACACAGGGTCCAAATGCAGCCTTTGGCTGACCAAATTGACAAGGTCAAGCCCCCATCACTTCATGCCCACCTCCTTCTTGCCTCTTCCAATACATTACTCAATGAGGAGGGATAAGAGAGGGAAGCAGCTGAGAACTAACATTCATTGAATGTACAAGGTGCATTACACACATTACCCGTTGAGTCTCTCAATAAGCTTTTACTGAGTGCCATTGTGTGTCAGGAATTGGTGGCAGAACTGAAAGTACAAAGATTGTAGGCTACCATCCAGACCCTCAGTGATTTCAGTTCGGCAGAGAAGACTTCCATGTCAACTACAAATTGCACGACGATGGAACTTATACAATGGAAGCATAAGGTTAGGAGGTAACACCTAAAACTTGGTGAGGGGAGTATTAATTGCCTGTGATCATGTTTCCCAAATAAGGAAACTGAGATATCTTGCCCAAAGTAACAAGTTACTCAGTAGCCGGGGTAGAGATGTAAAGTCAGGATGACTGCTCCAAAATCCACACTTTCCCACTGTGATGTTTCCCAAACTGAGTAGTTGACATGTGTTCTACAGAATGCTCCACATGATCAACGAAGTTTGGGAATATAGTACACTACTTCTTCCTCTAGGAAATTCAAAGTGTCCATGTGCTCTAAGAAGTCTTGCAAGAAAACATCTGTTTAACCCTGTAGTGTCCTAGACATCATTGACCGCTGAAATATTTTTTCTGAATCTTTCTTTCAGAGAATGCTTATTAGCATAGAGGGAACTAAATCTTCAACAAATCTGCAACAAAACTACACTTTGGAAAATTCACCTCTATACCCTGCTCTCACTCAAGACAACTGTGACCCCTCTTCTTCCTGCTACACCCTGCCACTCATAGGACTGCATTATACACCACTGAGACATGACTGACTTTAGTTAAACACCCATATGTCTTAGGCCAGGCACAGTGGCTCACATCTACAATCTCAGCACTTTGGGAGGCCAAGGCAGGAGGATTGCCTGAGCCCAGGAGTTCAAGACGAGCCTGGGCAACACACTGAAACCTCATCTCTACAAGAAAATAAAAGAAACTAGCCAGTAGTGTTGGCACATGCCTGTAGTCCCAGTTACTCAGGTGGCTGAGACGGAAGGATCACCTGAGCCCAGGAGGTCGAGGCTGCGGTGAGCTGTGATCATGCCACTGCACTACAGCTTACTCAAAAAAATAAATAAACATTAATGTGTCTTTTATGTTGTACTGTCCTATAATTCATTTTGAGTGAGCAAACACTGAGAGAGCATGTATGATGTCTCAGACACCATGCTGTCGCTGTGCCACGAATGGGCAAAAACAGGATGTGATACTCACCTGTAAGAACTTCCTAATCTCGTGGGATGTAGACCCCAATGTAACAGTCCTACACAGTGGCTTGCTATAGGTCCTCTGAGGATTCGCAGGCAAAAGTCCAGTTCTTCTTGTGTCCACCACAGTACTGAAAACACGGTAGGTGCTAAGAGGTTGCACTTAGTTGGGGTCAGAGGAAGCAGAGCTGGATTGCGCTGGAAGAACCAAAAAGGTTCTATGAGAAAACACGTCTCTACAGGACAATTGACATCCTTCTGGAATCTCATTGAGCAACTTCTTTTTTAAATGTCAGTAAAAGGAGGTGGTAGTTGTCTTTATTTGGAAAAAAAATAAAAAGACAGCAATGGTATGTAAGTCCCTTCACCTGTCTATTTTTTTTTTAACTTTGCTCTACAAACTCCAAAAGCCCATGACCCATGGCTATAATTGAGAAAGTGCAGGAAAATAAAGGAGGGGGCCAAGAAACACATCTTAAACAATTAGGAAGTAATGAAGACTTTGCAAAAATAACTATCGACTACAAACAGGCAAGGGAATACTTGGAAAATGTGAACATGCAACATCAGCACATCGTAGGAGTCTGCATTAACGAGGCTTTGGGGGAAATATACTGACACTAACTTTTTTTTAAAAGAGGTGGAGAACAGAGGGATAAAAGGAGTGTGGGGAAGCCAGGCACAAGAACTCATGCCTGTAATTCCAGCACTTTGGGAGGCTGAGGCAGAAGGATTGCCAAACTGGGAGTTCGAGATCATCCTGGGCAACATAGTGAGACATCCCTACAAAAATAAAAATATAAAACTTAGCCAGACATGGTAGTGTGTGTCTGTAGTCCCAGCTACTCAGGAGGCTAAGGCAGGAGGATCTCTTGAGCCCAGAAGTTGGAGGCTGCAGTGAGCTATGAACACATCACTGCACCCCAGCCTTGGTGACAGAGCAAGAAAAAGGTGGGGGAGAGTGTGGGAAGACAAGTGGAGTTATTCACCTTCCGAAGACCAAAATAACGAGCCCTAAATGGCCATGGTTGAGAACATTTAAACAGCAAAGATGAATAGTGCAAAAGAGCAAATTCACAGCTACCAGTTTGAGTGAGGGAACAGAATCCACGGGCGACAAAGCTTAGAGACGCTCCATTAATTATTATTGTCACAGTAAGAGCTACCTGGGACAAAAGCGGCTTCCCCGGCCCTGCAGGTTTTTTCCTTCCTCTCCTTCAACTTGAACTAGTATCATATGTGACATTTATATATGAGTCTTGAAAAGAACCAAGCTGGTGGCTACAGAAAATTTCCAAAGGGTTCTGTCCTCAACATGCATCAGAGAAAGGGGCTCACGGCCCTGGGTGGACCTCTGGTTGATCTGTTTTAGAGAACCCAGCTGTGTGCAGCCTGTGCAGCTCTAAACCCACATCAGGACACGCTCTGCTCAGCCTCCTCCTCCCCTTCTGGCCCATTCAATTCCTCAGCAGCAGAACACACATCTCTACTACCCCTGCTGGTCACAGAAAACTCAGGAATCCAGGTTAAAGGCAGTCAAAGGCTTCCCTTGTACAGAATTGAGGCGCACAAGCCAGCAGTCACGGCAGGAGGAGGAGGGATAGCAAATTATCTCTAGGTGGGCAAAGGGCAGGGACAGACCAAGACCTTCTCCACACCAGGTGCCGGTCATTCTAGGCAAAAGTGGTGAAATGAAGACCCAGAGACCTTACAGAGGAGAGGGTGTTTCCTTAGACAAGTTCAAACTTCACCAGAGGCCCAAGGCCTTTGACGTGATACTTTCAGGACATAGCTCTGGTCTACCTAGCCCTGGACAATTGGAGCTTCATGGAAGAGTCACATTCACTAGGTCTTAGAAGGACATGCAGACCTCAAGAGCCACTCCGATCGTGAGATGCAGCCAGCCACAGCACGAGAGAAGCATGGGATGGTCTCTGTTGACCTGAGCACAGGTCTGAGAATGTGAAAATGAGAGGAATGATTTATCTTTTAAGGTTCAAGCAAAAGCCATGTGTGGCTATGCCCGCCTATAATCCCAGATACTTAGGAGGCTGAGGCAGAAGGATTGTCTGAGCCCAGGAGTTCAAGACCAGCCTGGGCAACATGCCGGGACCCATTTCTTTTAAAAAGTTTTTTTTTGTTTTGTATTGTTTTTAATTAGCCAGGCGTGATGATGCATGCCAGTAGTGCTAGCTACTTGGAAGACTGAGGCAGGAGGATCACTTGAAGCCAGAACTCGAACCTGGGCAACACAGTGGCATCCTCTCCCTTAAAAAAAAAAGGAACAAAGGTATACAAAGCCTGCCTGGCAACATTAATGTATCTATAGGTGGAAAGTGGCCGCTGAAAAAGAAAGACTTTTAAGGCAGTTATCAAACTGCCAGTCCTCCTTAATAAGTAGTAAAATCAGCTAGCAGATTACCAGCCTTTAAAAAAAAAATAAAACAGCATAGAAAAGAGAAGATTGCATCGCATATAATCATGGTAAGCATTGTTTCATGAAGAGTGTGTGTGTGTGTGTGTGTGTGTGTGTGTGTCAGGTATACAAATGTTCATTGTACAGGTAAACTTGGGACCTCGTTTTGGTCTTCACTTTACCTGGTTTGAGATCAAGTAAGCTTACTGATGAAGTGTGCCCCACCCTGAAGGGTGCAGGAAGCAACCAGACCAGAGGGGCGGCTCCCAAAATGGCGCCGACACACCAGACCACAAAGGCCCCAGGTCCCGGCTTCTGTGAGCACAATTTCCCGCGCCCACGAATTTCAAACCTTCCCACGTGCGACTTTCAAACCTGCAAGCCTCCAATCCGTAGCCGGCTTTGTTATGCGTCCAATAGGACCATAACACGGCATTGGCCCCACCCTACTCCCATGCAGCTCCTCCAATAGGAGCATAGCACGGCCCCTTCCGGCCCCTGTCAGGTTGATAAATACAGCCCTCTCCTTGCAACTCTCTCTCCGTCTCTCTCTTTCTCTCTCTCTCTGTCGCTCTCTCCCTCTCTGCAGCTCTCTCCCCACCTCTCTCCCACTTCCTCTCTCTTTCTTACTCTCTCTTTCTCTCTCTCTCTTTTTCTTTTTTCCCGTTACAGATCCCCTCTGTAACTGCCGCTTTAATAAATCTCTTGGTCCTGGCCGGGTGTGGAGTCATTACTGGCGCAGAACTTCTTTCACACACCCCCTGGCAATTTCCCACTACTGCCAATTCCCTTTTTACAGTATTATGATAATTGTCCAGGGTCCGCTTATGAGTGAGAACATGTGTGAGAACATGTGATACTTGGTTCTTTGTTTCTGTGATAGATCACTCATTATTATAGATTCTAAGTCCATCCAAGTTGCTGCAAAGTTCCTAAGTTTGTCCTTCTTTGTGGTTGCACAACATTCTGTCATGTATATGTACCACATTTTTTTTTTTTATCCAGACCACTTTCAATGGACAGCACGGTTGGTTCCATGTTTTTGCTATTGTGAATAATGCTACAGTAAGCATGCATGTGCAGGTATCTTTTCCACAGAGTGATTTGAGTTCCTCTGGGTATATTCCCAGAATGGGGAATGCTGGATCATACCAAAGGCTAATTTTTAGATCTTTTAGGAATCACCACACTGCTTTCCACCCAAGTTGTGGTAGTTTACACTACCACCAACAATGTAGAAGTGTTCCCTTTTTGTCGCATCCTCTCCAGCATCTGTTGTTTTTTGAGTTATTGATGATGGCCATCCTGACTAGAGTTAGGTGGTATCTCAGTGTGGCTTTAATTTGCATTTCTTTGATGACTAGTGAGACTGAGCATTGTTTTTATGTATTTGTTGGCTGCTTGTATTTCTTCTTTTGAGAAGTGTCTATTCATATCTTTTACCCACTTTTTAACAGGGCTGTTAGATTTTTTCTTCTCAGCATGTTTGAGCTCCTTGTATATACTAGATGTTAGGCCTTGGTCAACATAAAGTTGGCAAACATTTTTCCCATTCTGTGGGCTGTCTCCTCCCTCTTGGTGGTTTTGTTTCACAGAAGCATTTCAGTTTGATGAGGTCCCACTTGCCTATTTTACCTCTTATGGCATGGGCACTTGGGATTTAATCAGTAATTGGTTGCCAGTTCCAATTTCCATAAGGGTGTCCTCTGTATTTTCTAAGGTTCTTATAGTTACAGGTTTTACGTTTTGGTCTTTGATCCATTCAGAGTTGATTTTTGTGTATGGTGATAGGTAGGGGTCTTGTTTTAATCTTCTGCCTGTGGTCAGCCAGTTTTTCCAGCACCATTTACTGAATAGGTTCTCCTCTCCCCAGTGGTTGTTGGTGGAGACTTTGTTAAAGATGAATTGGTTCAAAATTTGAGGTTTTGCTTGCAGAATCTCTATCCTGTTCCATTAGTCTGTATGCCTATTCTTGTACCAATACCAGGTTGTTTTGAGTATTGTAGCCTTATATTAAAGTTTAAAGTCTGGAAATGTGATACTTCATTCTTTGTTTCTTTTGCTAAGGATTGTTTTGGTTATTTGTGGTCATTTATGTTTCCATATAAATTTTGGTATTCTGTATTTCCTATCGTTTCCAGGTCTGAGAAGAATGATACTAGTAATTTAATGGGTTTGTGTTAAATCTGTAGATTGCCTTGGGTAGGATGGAGTTCTTAACAATGTCAATTCTTCTAATCCATGAGTAAGGAATATTTTTCCATTTGTTTGTTTCACCTGTGATTTCTTTCAGCAGTGTTTTGTAGTTTTTGTTGTAAAGACCTTTCACTTCTCTGGTTAGGAAGTGTCGAAGTATTCATTTTTTTTGTGGCAATTGTGAATGGGATTGTGCTTTTTATTTGGTTCTTTGTTTGTTGGTGGTGTGTAAGGATGCAACTGTCTTTTGCACATTTATTTTTGTATCTAAGACTCTGCCAAAGTCCTTTATCAGTGCAAGAAGGCTTTTGACAAATTTTCTTGGATTATCAAGGTATAGAATCATATCATCAGCAAAGAGGGATAGCTTGACTTCCTCTTTTCCTGTTTGGATGCCCCTGATTTCCTTCTCTTGTCTGACTGCTCTAGCTAGGACTTCCAACACTATGTTGAATAGGAGGGGTGAAAGTGGACAGCCTTGTCTTGTTCTGGTTTTCAGGGGAAATGCTTCCTATTTTTGTCTATTTAGCAATATGTTGGCTGTGGGTTTATTGTAGATGGTGCTTACTATTTTGAGGTAGGTTCCATATATGCCTGTGTTCAGGGTTTTTATCAAGAAGGGATGCTGGATTTTATCAAAAGCTTTTTCAGCATCTAATGATATAATCATGTGATTTCTATTTTTACATCTGTTGATGTTTTAATTACATTTATGGTCTTGTGAATGTTGAATCAGTCCTGTATCCCAGGGATGAAGCCTTCTTGGTCATGGCAGATGATTTTTGAGATGTGTTGTTGGATCTGATTTGCTAGAATCTTGTTGAGTGTTGGCCTGTAGCTCTCTTTCTTTGTTGGATCTTTACCCAGTTTGGGTATCAGTATGAAGTTAACTTCATAAAATGATTTAGGGAGCATTCCATCTTTCTTGATTGCCTGGAATACTTTCAATAGGATTAGTATCAACTCCTCCGTGCATGTTTTGTAAAACTCCACCGGAAAGTCATCTGGTCCAGGACTTTTTTTGTGGGTAATTTTCTTATGACACAGTTTCCTGGGTTGTTATTGGTCTATTTAATGTCTCAGTTTCTTCTTGTTTCAACCTTGGGAGGTTGTGTTATGTCAGAAAGTCCTCCATTTCATTTAGGTTTTCAAATTTGTTTCCATACAGATGTGCAATCTCTGACAATTTCTTAATATTTTTTATATTTCTTCGGGGCTTGTTGTGATTTGATCTTTTGCATTTCTGATTGTGCTTATTTGGGCTTTTTCTTGGTTAATCTGGATAGGGGTCTCTCAATCTTGTTTATCCTTTCAAAGAACCAACTTTTTGTTTCACTGATTTTTTTCTATATTTTTCTGTCTTCTATATCCTGTATTTGAACTTTTACTTTGGTGAGCTGGATTCTTCTGCTGAAGTTAGGGTTTTGGTAGTCTTGTCTTTATAGCTCCCTTAGGTGCTTTTTTAGGCTGTTAACTTGTGATCTTTCCATTTTGTTGATGTATGTTTGTAAATAAATGAATTCCCCTCTCAATACTGCTTTCATAGCATCCCAGAGGTTTTGGTAAGATGTGTCTTTATTTTCATTTGTTTCCAGAAATCTTTTAATTTCTGCTTTGATTTCCGCATTGTTTAGCTCATGCTGTTTAGTGTCCATGTCTTTGTGGGGTTTGCAGTAGCTTTGATGGTGTTGATATTTATTTTTATTCCTCTGTGGTCTAAGAAGGTATATGGCAGTATTTCGATCTTATGAAATTTATTTATGCTTGATTTATGACTGAGGATGTGGTTGATCTTGGAATGCATTCCATGTGGAATGTATGAATAATAAGTAGAAGGTATATTCTGTGGTTTTGGGGTGGAGTGTTCTGTAGGTATCTATCAAGTCCATTTGGTCAAGCATCAAGTTGAGGTTCCAAATCTCCTTGTTAATTTTTTGTCTTGATGATCTATCTAGGGTTACTACTGGGGTATTTAAGTCCCTAGCTGAGATAGTGTTAGAGTCAAGATATTTTTTTAGTTTACCTCAAAGCTGCTTTATAAAGGCTGGCACTCCTATGTTGTGTGCATGTAGGATGGATACTTCCTGGTGATGGATTGAACATTTTATCATTATGTAGTGACCTTCCATATATTTTTAAATTTTTGATAGCTTAAAGGATATTTTATCTGATATTAAGATTGCAACCCCTGCTTTCTTTTGTGTTCCATTCACTTGAAAATTTATTTTCCATCCTGTTACTTTGAGTCTGTGAGTGACCATTTTGGTGAGATGAGTCTCCTGGAGACAGCATATTGTTGCTTCACGGTTTTTAAATCCAATTTGCCATTCTGTGTCTTTTTTGGGTTGATATATGAGTGTGTTTTCAATTTTGCAGTCGCAATGTATGCTGTGTTGATGCTTTGTTTTCCTGCATGGGTTTTGTTTTTTTTTTTTCCTTTCTTCTGTGCTTAATACCTTCTTAAGCACCTCCTGTAGAGCTAGTCTGGAAGCAGCATAAACTTTTAGAGATGGGATGTCTGGGAAGGATTTTTAATTCTCCATCACTGATGAAGTTTAGCCTAACTAGGTAGGAAATTATTGGTTGGAATTGTTTCTCTTTGGGAACTTTGAAAATTGGACTCCAGTCTCTTCTAGCCTGTAGTGTTTCTATAGCTAAATCTGCTGCTATTCTAACTGGTCTTCTCTCGTAAATAGTCTGACCTTTCCCTCTTTCTGCTTTTATACTTACCTTGTATACGTGATTTACTACGTGTCTAAGAGTTGGTCTTCTCTTTTGATGTCTTGCAGGGGTTCTCTGACTTTCTTGTGTTTGGATGGTCACATCTCTGATGAGATAAGGAAAGCTTTCTTGGATAATTTCATGGAATGTGTGTATCAGGGTGGTTTCTGTTTCTCTATCTGCCTCATAAATGCCAAGTAATGATAGGTTCAGCCTCTTGATATAATTGCACATCTCTTGGAGGTTTTGTTCTGTTTTTTAAGCTTCTTTTCTATGTTTTTAACAGTTTGCATTTGTTCCTTTCTTTGGTCCTCAAGTTCTGATATTCTTTCTTCTGCTTGGTTAATTCTGCTTTCCACGCTTGTCAGTTTGCTATTTCATTTACTATATTCTTTATTGCTGCCATCTATCAACTTCTTCATTCTTTCCTCTTGTCTTTCCTCATTTCTATTCATTCTATTAATATCTTTATATCTGGGTTTGTGGTTTGAGATCAGTTGTTCTGGGGGCTCTTCATTGTTTGAGTTCCAAAGTCTGCCTTCTCAGTTTCTATCTTCCCTGAGGTCTGTATGGGGCCTGTGTTCTTCCTTTGATGATTCTTCATTTGTGATGGTTTTCCTCCATCTTTCCCCTGCCCTTCTTTAATTCTGTTGCTCAGTGATGGTGGGATGGCTTTCACTTCTGTTTGCTCAACCCCCTATTCTTCCTTGTGTAGATCCTCTGGATTTGTTCCATTTTGAAGTCAGACTGGGGATGAGGGGCTGTACTTTTTGCAGTTTTGAGATTTGATTAAGTTGTGATGGGGAGAGCTGTGGTTCAGAAGCTAGCTGCAGGTCACAGTATCTGCTGACAGGTGTGTGGACCCCTGTAACCCACTTGTCACCACCTTACAATCTGTCCATGCAGTGGGGGTGTATGTATACCCCCCAAAAACATAATGAGAATGAGATAAGAAAAAGGAAAGGAACAGAAAAAGGAAGAAGGGAGATGAAAGGAAGATGAAGAGAGAGAAGAAGGACAGAGAAAACAGACAGGCACACCAACAAACAAATAAACAAAGAAACAAAAACAAAATACAAGCAAACATACAAACAAACAACCCGATGATGCAGTCTCCCTCAAAAATACCCATATGCAAACATAAAAATTAAAAAACACCCAAACAAAAACAAAACAGGCACTAAAACAGAGATAAAAAGAGCTAGCTCTGTAGCCATTTCTGGAACTTCAGGTTCCCGTCCCAAGCACCACAACCACTTTTGGCTGCTGCCACAGCAAGGAAGGAGCTCTGGTCTCCAGTCCCTCCCCTCCTCTGTCAGCCCTGGCCAATAAAGTTGCTCTTAGTGTGGGTTAGACACTCCATGGGCTGCTGTAGAGGAGGGTGAATCAGATGTCAACTCACCCAAGTCATCCCTGCTCCTGCTGCTGTGGCAGCTGAGTCCCCCCTCAGATCAGATGTATCTATGCCTGGTCCAGCATGGGAGTAGGGCATCCACCTCTCTGTGTCCACTTCTGAAGCTTCTTCTCTGGGTCAGTGATGATCAATCCCAGAGAGGTACAGAGATTGCCTCTGGCTCCCAGGTTGGAGGGTGAACAGAGCTGGGTGGGCCAATGCAGGTCTCTGCCCTGCCAGTCCCAGGACAAAGAAAATGGTGGTGGTGGGTGTCTCCTCACCAGTGGTGGGACTCAGCTCCAGATTTCCTCACTGTGCCCCCTCCACGGTTCCCTCTGCCAGCACCCGGCCCACTGCTGCTGCGGGTGGTGGTGTGGACCAGGTGCCAGGAGCTCAGGAGCAACTGATCTCCACTGCCTCCTCCCAAGAAACCCCCAAGAATGGTTGATGATACTGCAAACTAGAGGCTCTGATCTCAGGGCACTGGTAGGTCACAGTCACTTCCAGAGGGGAGTCCCAGTGCTTGATACTGAGTCTCCCCTCAGAAGGACTTTCACTCACCCAGCTGCACTCACCCACTTGCACAGACTGTCTTTATGGACACTCGCCCTTGCAGAGACCTTCACACTTCCACTGGTTCTGTTGCCATCTTGCCTTTCTCAGACCAATTTTAAATGTATTTATTTATTATAGGTTGCTGTCAATAAAAAATTTTTAAACCACTGCCCCCAAGTGAACTTTGGTAAGGTCTTACAAAGCTCCAATCAAATTAATCACTCATTAATTCCAAAATATGCATGGAACACCTACCATGTGCGTAACCTCTGCAAGAGATGCAGGGCTAACAGTCACAACAGCAAATAGCATTTAACAGTCATGTTAGGCACTTGTCCCTCTCCTAAATTCTTTAATTATACTAACAGTCAGCTCTCACAATAAGCCTGGGAGATAGGTTCCATTATTATCAACATCTTTGTTCAGATGCAGAAACAGGTACTGTGTGACTGAGTAACTTGCAGGCCACACAGCTAGCAAGTGGCTGAAATTTGAGCCTGCCCAGTCTAGCTGCAGAGTCCCTGCTCTTACCCTCAAAGCTTCAGTGCCTAAGGGCTTGCTCTATTGCTTCTGGGTTGTTCTGACCCAAGACCACCACAGATTAGACCTGTTACTAACTCCCATAGTGTAAACTTGTGCTGGCCAGTCAAATGAATGCTGGTTTCCTAAGAAACCTGCCCTAAGAGAGAGCATGGGTGGTTTTGTGAGGGAGACACTGTCCATATCATCCTTCCCCCTTGACACTTCTCATAACACAAGTTGATGGACCAGCACTCTCTTGATATAAATTATATGCCTCAGTGTCAATGAGATTCGTGGGCTGATGGCTCAGTATTTAACAGCCTGAGAGTCAGTCCTGAGCCCAGGGACTGCAATAAGGAAATGTCCCTGCATAGCTTGTGCCTTTGGCCAAGTTACCTTTCTGTGCCTCAGTTTCCTCAACTGTGAAATAGGGATGATAACCGTAACTACCTCATAAGGGAGTTGTAAAGACTTAATGAAATAGTATATGTAAAGTGTTTAGTAAATGCCTAGTATATAGTAAGCGCCCTTTAAATATCAGTTCATTATTACTATTTACTGAGCAATTACTCATATCACATTCATCCAATGGGATGGATCATGTGTAAGTAGATTATACCATACCTGTAGAATGCTATGCAGGAGTCTGGGAAGACTTAACTCAGCCAGGAAACTTGAGAGAGAAAATATTCCCTTGAAAAGTGTCTTGAATATTCAAGAGTCTTGAATCAATGAGTAAAGAATGGGGGAAAGGACATTCCATCCAGAGAGGGAACAACTTGGCCAAGACACAGAGGATATATCCATGCACAAAGTATAAATGAATAAATAAAAATATATAAACACATTTTCCCCTTATGAGAGCATGCCTATGTACAAAATCACTCAAAAAATCCACAGCAAAATATCCTGCAGCAAAATTTTTTCCAAAGTTGTTTCAGCTGTTGAAATACATATGTAACATGCATGTTTATACATGCTCACTTCTTGGCAGGTACAAACCTCAGCCCTAAAAGAAACTTAAAATAAAGAAATCAGTCCCTGAATGCATGAGGAATGGGCATCTCTCCCTTGTGGCTGGACATGCTTTAGAGAAGTGATTCTCAAAGTGTGCCCAGACCCAAGTATTTGTTGGAAATGGAGATTCTCAACTTCATCCCAAACCTACTGAATCAGGAATGCTGCAGGTGCAGCCCCACCATGTGTGTTTGAACAAAGCCTCCAGCAGATTCTGGTGCATGCCAAGTTTGCCGTAGAGAAACTTGCCAAGAAGGAGCCAAACAGAAAACCAGCAGCAGTCCAGGCCACACCTGCTATAAAGAGCTGTGCTCACAGTGCCTAGATCAGGGCACGATTTAGCACACCGACTGAAGATCAGCCTCTGCAATCTCAAAACCCAAGGTTTGAACCCCAGCTTTGGTACCTGTTGGCTGCCAATTCCCTGAATAAGGCTGATGATTCCTGCCCCTTCAGGTGGTTCTAAGGACTCAGTGAGATGGCACAGGCAAGGCACTTGGGCTTGCATGTTAAGTGAGCACCACTACACCAGAAGGGAAACCCAAGCAAACCCACCCTCTCCAAGAGTGTTAACATCTCTGTGAGTTCAGCATCTTCTGGAATAGCAGTTTACCCTCGGAGGTACAAGCAACTTGGTTGGGTCATGAATAGATATGTGAGGCTCAATTTCCTGATCCTCAGTTTTCCTACAGACTCTCCTGAAATTGATCTGCCTGCAGTGGAAACATCAGACAAATTTTCTTTGTACCTTCTTCTTCCATAGTACCCTTCTCCCACTAAACCAAAGAAAGTCAAGATTCTCCACCGTCCCAGATCTTAATGATGCATCCTGGAGTATAAACTTCCAGGATAAATAGAAATATCGAGGTTGTGAGTGATGATTGGATAACAAATACATTTGCAAGGGAATGACCGGGGTGGGGGGGCAGCCCTTTTCCAAGTCAAGTGGTTTCCACACAATTGAATGAAGAACTAATTGAGCTGTAAGCAGACAAATCATCAAAAATAATTTTTGATGACAGATCACTATGTGGTTTTTTAAATACATGGCTTGGAAGCAGCTCAAATAATTCAAGCGTATCAACATTCCTAACATTTCCATCTACTTATGTGAGCAACGTTTTCAACACTTGTGTCTTAATAAACAAAAAATAGGATTTTAAATGATGCCAAACTTTGTCTCATTCTAGCAATCAGTAATGCTCACCCACGAACACATGAAATAATTTTTAGAAATCCTACTCATCTCATAGCAGATGCATTCCAATGTAATTTCACTTTTTGTGTTTAATAATTACGTCTCAAAATATATAATGTGGTTATGTTGTGTTTCTAAATTGTATAGTAGTAATGATTTTCATGACAATTCAATCTAGAAGAAATTTTTCAATACTCAGAGGCTTTTAGTCACATGAAATATTTTAAAATGTTATTTCAATTTATATGCACATTTTCCTTGCAGAGAAGTGTGATACAGAAATCAATAAAACACTTTCAAGCATAAAATATATTACATTAGAATAAAATTCTGTGGGGAAAGTGGAATGAAAATACAAGTTCAAGGAGAAAGAAGAAATAATGGAAAAATTTCTACTAAAGAAAAGCTTGTTTATGTATTTTTAAATAAAAGGTAGTAGTATCAAATCACTATATATAGTATATTATATATATATAGAAGATCGCTACATATGTATATATTTAAAATATATATAAAATACGTATATATATATGATATACATGTAGACTTCACTGGAAACTTTAAAAGAACAATGTAATAGGTTCATTTTTAAATGTCAATATTTACAATATGCCAAAAATTATATTCTTTGCAACTATGTAAAGTTATATTTTAAAAAACTAGATACCAGGTTAAAAATTTTTCAAAGGATAATCAAAGGAAAAAATATGACAACCTCTCTTCTCTTTTTTCTCCTGCTTTTTCAACCGTTAAATACAGTAAAATGACATTCTCAAAAGTTATGACTTTCCCAGTGCTGTACTGGACGCTAAGGAACATTCCAGAGAAGTGACAGCCTTTTCCCTATCAGATTGGACATCTAGTTGAACCAACAAGAAAATGCGTGTACAATAGTTGAGACATGTGGCAGACTCTGGTCTTCCCACATGATATCCATGTTCCCCTGTTGTCCTTGCTAAGCAAACCCAGATTGTGTTTCAGATGGCAGTATGTCCAGGTAAATCCTCATTTTCTCATTCTCCATGTGACAAAGTTCTGGCTAATGAGATGGAACTTAGCCAGAACTTGGTCATATTTGAGGGAATTTCTGGGGAAGTTTTGGCTTTCCTCATAAAACCACACAGACGGGGCTGGTTCTGCCGGTCCTTCTTCCTGACTTGAATGTGGATGCGGTGCCTGTAGCTATAGCAGTTATACCAAAACTATGAGGCAACAAGGATGAGGACAAAAATCAACACACAAAGGACGGCAACGTGGATTTACAGAAAAACCTGGGCCCCTGGTGGCATTGCTCAGCAGTGAACTGATGCCCACGAGAGCCCACCTCAGGGCCTCTGGTTACATTAAAAACATACACACATGCGCTTCTATTGCTATGAACCACAGCTCACTGGATGCTCTAGTTACTTTTTTTTTATGTGCAACAAACTATGCAAAAACTTGGTGGCATAAAAAAAAGTCTTTCTGTTAAGTTTACAGATTCTGTGGCAGGAATGCACACCTAATGCCTTGTCTCTACCATCATAACTGGGGCCTCAATGGAGGAGATTCAAAAACTCAGGAGCTGGACCAGCTGGCCTGGAGAATCCACTTCCAAGAAGGCTTCTTTGCTCACGTGTCTGTTGCCTGGGCTGGGATGACCAAACACTGGACTCAGATGGAACTGTTGACCAGAGTGTCTACTATACAAGTGGCCTCTCCATATGGCTTAGTTTTTATATAGCAAGATGGTTTAGTTTTTGCACAGCCAGATGGTTCTGAGAACAAGCATTCCAAGAAGCCTAGGCAGAGCTACAAGGTGTTTATGACCTAGACTCATGCAGGAGTCATGCAGTGTCATTTCTACAGGCCTCAATTGGTTAAAGTAGTCACAATATTCAAAGGAAGGAGACATAGACCCCTGCCTCTCAAGGGGTGTCAAAGAACTTGCAACCATTTAGTTAGAATATTTAGCTGTCAAATAAAGATTAAACATATTCAAGGTGTAAAATGTAATGATTTGATATATGTATACACTGTGTAATGATTAGCACAACCAAATTAATGAATATATCTATCACTACCCAGGCTGTACATTAGATCTCCAGAATTTGTTCCTCTTATAATTGAAAGATTGTTCCCTTTAGCTTTAGTTAAATCTTTAGTTAAATCTTCCCATTTCCCCAAACTTCTATCCCCTGGCAACCACAATTCTATCCTATTTCCTGCTTCTATGAGTTCAACTCTTAGATTTCACATGTAAGTGTGATCATATAGTGTGTGTCTTTCTGTGTCTGGTTTATTTCACTTAACATAATGTCCTCCAGGTTCATCCAGGTTGTTGCAAACAGCAGCCTTTCCTTATTTTTAAGGCTGACTAATATGCCATTGTGTGTGTGTGTGTGTGTGTGTGTGTGTGTGTGTGTGTGTGTGTGTGTTCATATTTTCTTTTTCCATTCATCCATGGATGAACACTTAAGTTGTCTCCAAATCTTGGCTATTGTGAACAATGCTGAAATGAACATGAGAGTGCAGATATCTCTCTGAGACACTGATTTCATTTCCTTTGGATATATACCCAGTAGTGGAATTGCTGGATCATACAGTAGTTTTGTTTTTAATTTCTTGAGAAACTATCATGCTATTTTCCATAATGGCTGTACCAATTTACATTCCTACCAACAGTGTGCAAGGATTCCCTTTTCTCCACACCCTCGCCTACACTTACCTCTTATCTTTTTGATAATAGCTATTCTAACAGGCGTGAGGTGATATCTCATTGTGATTTTGATTTGTATTTCCCTGATGATTAGTGCTATTGAGCACTTTTTCCTATACCTATGGCCATTTGTATATCTTATTTGGGAAAATGTCTATTCAGGTCATTTGCCCATGTAGTGCAAAGTTTAGAGAATTTAGACTAAGTTTCCTACAGGAAATTAGGACAGACTTTAGGCTTCATGATGTCGACTAAGAGTCCAGCCTTTTCCATGCAAAGCCCATCCCCACCATTGCAGCCAGTAGGGGAAATCTATAGCATGTCTCATGACAGGTCAACCATCTAAATCTGGGGTTTGTTTTCTAAATATTAGATCTGAACTGATTCTTTCATCCCTACCTGCGCTGGGCCACACTCTTACTGAATGGATTAAGTCAGACCTATTTTTAACAGCTGGCTCATTCAGTCACATTTCCTTACTATAAATACCTGAATGCACTTGTTTTAAAGTAGAACCCTTTATTCATCCGATCATCCCAGTCTAGATGAGGTGAGGATGAGGGTATAGAATGAAAAATGCGATGTGGAGAGAGCAGAAGAGACACTGCATTGCTTTAGTCTGCTCACCAGCTATTTTCACAGACTCCACAATCCATAGCAGACAGGATGCAGGAGAAAGTCCAGAGGTTCTAGCCCTTTTCAGCATATTAACCTAAGAAGCTGGCAACTGTTTGGGACTCAGTGGAGCTACCTAAACTCTTTCTTACCATCTTATCCATTGATAGTTTCCCTTTTAGCGTTTTGGTAACTCTACTCATAGCATAGGAGTACTCACCTTGGCCTTAATACTATGTGTGAAAACAAACTATTGCAATATCTCATACTCATCCACCTTAAGTCCCCAGAAGAGATGCTGAGCTTTCAACAAATGTTGGTCAAATCCCTACTGAGCTCAAAGCTCTGTGGGGAGATAGACCAGAGTCAGATTAAGGCATAAGTCTTCCAGGCAGCTGCCTGGAGTACCAGTACGTAAGGAGAGAGGTGCTCAGACTTCACTGCGTGCTACTATGTGACTGGAAACAAGGAGATGGAGGTAAAATGTACTTCTCAGGAAGAGTATTGTATGTGGTTGAAGGAACACTGTAAAATGATCCTGGGGATGTGACTAAGTCCCCTAAAAGTCATGATTTGAGAGTGGATATTTGTCATTTTAGGGTGGCCGGTACCTAAATGTTTTCCCTGTGTTAAGGAAAAAGTCTGCATCTCACTATAAAATCTGAAAGGCAGATATTTCCTCTTCCACTCTTCAGCAGCCTGAGAGACACAGGCTTGGCCAATTAGATGCTTCTACATGGGACCCTGAATCTTGGAAGAGAGAAATGTCAAGACATGGGGCAAATCAGACACCAGAAATGGAGCACCAGTCACTGCAGAATCAAGTGTCCAGTAATGTCATAGTGAGTGTCCAGGAATGACAAGTCTGCAGCAACATGCTAAGGTTCACATACATTTTTTTCTTTGGTTCACATACATTTTCTGACTCTCCAACATGTCCTGGGAGTCTGTAAAACCACCCTCAGTGAAATCTTTTTTTTTTCCCCTTACATTTCTTTTGTTTGCAACCTAGACTTGGAATACTACTCAAGTATCAACAGAAGCTGCCTTTATGGAAAGTGGGGCCATTAATCTACAGGACATTCATCTCAGGCATGGGCTCAATTGGTTAGATGACAGAGAAGCTGAGGTTCCACCAGGTGTCTTCTTTATTCTTCTATTCATTATCCCAGTGCTCAACTCCTCCTCCAAATTAAAGTTGAACAAACATTTGATTTGAACAAATACACTGAATCAAGGGGGCAGGATATTATCAGCAGTATACCAAGAGTCCCACTTGTCTCAGTTTGGTTACTCTACCTAAGGGTCTCTAAGGGTTATAAAAACCCACAGTCATACCACAAGACCACTATGATCCCAAGTAGCAGCTAATGGGGAGTACAGTGTCCTGGGCTCTGACATACAAGTAAAACACAGATGTGCTTCCAAAAATAGAAAAGAAAAAAATATCCACCAAACATTTTCCAAAACAATTCATACATTATGACCAAGTGGGGTATACCCCAGGAATGCAAGGTTGGTTTAACATTCAAACGTCAACCAATGTAATTCACCAAATTAACAGAACCAAAAAAACAAAACCATGTAATTATCTCAGATTCAGAAAAAGTATTAGAAAAGGATTCATAATTTTTTTTTAAAAAAAAACTCTCAGTAAGCTAAGAACGGGGAAAAAAAACAGTCTTCAGTTTGATAGAGGACACTCTAGAAAACCTTATAGCTAGTATTATACTTATGGGGCCAGACAATGCTTTTTCCTTCAAGATCAAGAACACAGCAAGAGTGTCTGCTCTCACCACTTTTATTCAACATTATACTGAAAGTCTTGCCACTTTGATAAAGCAGTAAAGTGAACAAAAGGCATCCATATATCAAAAGAAATAAAACTGTCTTTGTCATAGATAAGACTGCCTTGTAGAAAATCCCCAAAAATATGCAAAAGAGCAGATTTTATTAAGAACACAGGATATAAGGTCAATATTTAAATATATATGCTAGAAACAAAGAACTTTTCATTAAAATTCAAAAGATAATAATTCTTTAAACTACTGCATTAGTTCTTCATCACTACATACAAATTACCTTACAACTTAACAGCTTAAAACAACAAACATTTTATTGACTTATTACCTCACAGTTTCTGAGAGTCAGGAATCTGGGTACAGTTTCACCGGGTGGGTGGTCCAGCTCAGGGTCTCTCATGAGGTGGTAGTCCAGATGTCCCCCAGGGCTGCTGTCATCTAAAAGCTTGACTGGGGCCGAAGGGTTCACTTCCAAGATGACTCATTTACATCTTATTGGTGTTTGCCTCAGCTCATCGTTGATGCAATTGTAGTTCTTCAACACACAGACTCTCTAATGCAGTTGCCCACATGTCCTCCAGAGCTGGCAATCCAAAAGATGGAAGTCATCGTGTATTTTATCACCTAATCTCAGAAGTAGCATTCCGTCACTTCTGCTATCTTCTATCGGTCACACAGACCAGCCCTAGAACCATGTGAGAGATAGGAGGCACTATGCAAAGCATGAATACCAAGAGAGAAGAATCACTGGGTATCAATCTGGAGGCTGGCTGTGACAAATACATTTACAATAGCAATATAAAAAATAAAACACGTGAATAAATGTAACAAATTATACAGTAATCTCCCCTTATCCATGGGAGCTCCATTTCAAGACCCCCAGAGGATGCCTGAAACTGTGGATAGTGCCAAACCCTATATACACTACGTTTTTTCCTATACATACATAAAAATAAAGTTTATGTCTGAGCCCGGGGCTTGGAGACAAGCCTGGGCAACTTGGTGAGACCTCATCTCTACATGAAATCACAAAAACTAGCTGGGCGTAGTGGCATGCATCTGTAGTTCTACCTACTTGGACGGCTGAGGTGGAAGGATTGCCACCTAAGTCCAGCAGACCGAGACTGCAGTGGCCACGAGCGTGCCACTGCACTCCAGCCTAGGCAATAAGAGTGAGACTCCAATTCAAAAAATAAAAAAATAAAATTTAATTTATAAATTAGCCACAGTAAGAAACTAATAATAACTAATAATAAAATAGAAAAAATGATAACATACTGTAATAAAAGTTATGTGAATGTGGCCTCTCTCTCTCTCTCTCTCATTCACTTTCTCTCACTCCCTCTCTCTCAAAAGCTCTTGTACTGTACGATGGGTAACTGAAAACTTGGAAAGCAAAACCACAGATGAGGGGGAACTACTGTATGCTAAACCTGCACACTGAAAACAACAAAACAGTCACTGAAAAAAATTAAAGAAGACCTAAATAAATGATGATATATACGGTGTTTATGGATGGAAAACTCAGTATTATTAAAACATCAATACTTCCTAAAGTATTGCGATTCGATGTAATCTCAATCACAGTACCACCAGGTTTTTCCTTAACAGAAACTGAAAGACTGACAATAAAATCTACATGTAAATGCTGAGAACTTAAAATAGCCAAAACAACTTTGAAAAAGAAGAACAAAGTTGGAGGACTTAGACTTCCTCCTACACTACATGCTAAAATAGTATAAGAACTATTCTATTTTAAGATTTACCATAAAGCTACAGTAATAAAGACGGTGTGCTGTTAACATAGGATAAACATATAGATCAATGAAATAGAATTTTAAAAGTCCAGAAATGCATCCACTCAAATATGGTCCATTGATTTTTTTGACAAAAATGCCAAAGTAGTCCAATGGGAAAGATTTCCAACAAATGTTGCTAGGACAATTGAATATCTACAAAGAAAAAAATGTGTCTTGGAACTTGCTTTACACTATGAACTAAGTTTAATTAAAACTGATCATAAGCCTAAATGTAAAAGCTAAACTAAAAACTTCTAGAAGAAAACATAAGAGAAAAATGTCGTGACCTTAGTAAAGGCAAAAATACTTAGTACACACAAAGCATGTACTCTAGATGGAAAAAAAAATGATAAATTGTACTAGTTCAAATTTAAAGCTGCCTATTATTTGAAAAACAACATTTTTTAAAAAGGCAAGCCATAGACAGGAAAAATATATATGCAATATATATCTGACAGAAGGCTTCTATCTGGAATACTTAAAGAACTCTTACAGTTCAATAATAAGATATTAACACAAAATAGGCAAAATATTCGAACAGACACTTCACAAAATAAATATGAATGGAAAATATGCAAATGAAACTATGTTTCATATTATTATTATTAGAAAAATACAAATTAAAACCAGGAGATACCACGACCACTACTAGAACTGCTAAAATTAAAGAGAAGCAATACCAAATGTTGGCAAGGGCACGGAGCAATTGGGAACCTCATGCTTTGCTGGGAGGAATGCAAAATAATATAGCACTTTTGGAAAAGCTTGGCGATTTCTTATAAAGTCAAATATTCACTTATTATATGCCCCAGCAATCCCCTAGGTGTTTACAAATGAGGAAACTGAGGCAAAAGGAGAACTACCTTATCTAAGTGCTATCGTTTGAGTGTTTGATCCCCTTAGAAACTTACGTTAAAACTTAATCCTTCCAAAATGATATTACTCCACTGCAGAGAATAATACCTGTGTATGGTCAGAATTACTGTTTTTCTACAGCATTGAGCTAATACTGGTAGACTTGTTTACCTGAATTCAGGTTTTTGGCTTCAATCACCTTCCTTCCTCATTTGCACTTTCCTGAATCTGTAAAAGTAATTTCAGTTTGGATTTTCCATTTAATCTGGAAGCTAACCAAAAAGACCTTAATAAAAATTTGCATGTTGCTAGATATTACTTGTTGCTTACACTTTGGTTAATGGTTTCCGTCAAAGCACTTTGGGAGGCCGAGACAGGAGGATTGCTTGAGCCCAAGAGTTCAAGATCAGCCTGGGCAACATAGCAAAACTTCATCTCTATAAAAAATAGAAAAATTACCCAGGCACAGTGGCACATTCCTGTAGTACCAGCTACTCTAGATGCTGAGGTGAAAGGATTGAGCCCCGGAGGTCAAGGCTACAGTGAGCCATGATTGTGCCGCTACACTCCATTCTGGGAGGCAGAGTGAGATGACTAACTCAAAAAAAAAAAAGACAAAATAAAGACTCTGAGCATCAGACAGAGCAGGGCTGCTGAGGGAAGCAATGGGAGGGAGATTAGCCCTGCATTGACCCCAGTCGCTGCCTGCATTTGCTTCTAGGCTACCATTCAGGGAGGAGGAACAAACCATGCCAGAGTGGTCTATCTGAGTTAAGAAGACAAAGGTTGCAGTTTAGGGGACCCAAAGCAACTAAATTTGCAGTCAGAGTGTAAACCGCAAATAAAATCTTAAGCCACCCAAACAACTGAATGAATTCCCTCTTGGCAAGGGGACCTCATGAAGCCTGAAAAATTAAGGTCTTTGCCATGGCAGGAAGGGGGCTCAGACATGCCTCATTAGGTCTCCTTCCTTTTGGAGCTTAGGCACAACTGACCAGCATTAGGGTTAAAAGAGAGATCCTAAGACTGACAAAACAGACTCTCTGTGGTAACAAAATGCCAAATTAGCAACAAGACCTAAAGCCATTCAAGGCAAGGGTTAAGTCATGCCCTACAAACCATATAATCTCATTAAACAGGATTTTTTTATTAACCCGGTACAATGTGGCTTACTTTCCAACCTGACTCTAGCATAGCATCACATGACAGACAGCAGACCCTCTTATCCTAACTTAAGCATTTCTTAGGACAAACTCAGCGGCTCACACCTGTAATCCCAGCACTTTGGGAGGATTGCTTGATTCCAGACTGGTTTGAGACCAGTCTAAGCAACATAGCAAGACCTTTTTTCTACAAATAAAAAATAGCCAGATGTAGTGGTGTGCACCTGTAGTCCTAGCTACTCAGCAAGCTGAGGTGGAAGGATCACCTGAGCCCAGGAGGCCAAGGCTGCAGTGAGCTGTGATGGTGCCACTGGGTGACAGTGAAACTCCGAGCCAAAAAAAAAAAAAGTATGTCTTTGTAGGACTTCAAGTCTTTAGACAAAGCTTAACCCTTTCATCCAATTGCAAATTAAAGAATCTTTGAACCTACCTATGACCCGCAAACCCTTGCTTCAAGATATCCCGCCTTTGGGGTCTTAACCAATGTATGCCTTCCATGTACTGACTTGTGTCTTTGCCTGCAATGCTTTCCTCCCTGAAACGTGTAAACCAAACTGTAACCGACCACCTCGGGGTCACGTATTCAAGGCTTCTTGGGTTTGTGTTTTCTCTGGGCCTCGGTCACTCATATTGGCTCAGAATAACCCTCTTTATTTTATAGAGTTTGGCCTTTTTTTCCGTTAACAAGTGTGCCAGAGAAGAGAGAGTTGCACGTAGAATAACTCTGATCCTTTGCAGAGAGATCCCTTCCAGTCTGAGCCTGGGTACGAACCAGCGCACGAGCGAGAAGCTCTCCGCAGATAGGGAAGAACGCGCAAGAGAAGGCGGCCAGTTTCTGCTCATCAGGTAGGGCTGGAAATAGTTCATGATCCCAACAGCCAGAGTAGAAAGACCTCATAATACAGAGGCATTGGGTAGAATGCTCAGAAGTGGGGACAAATTGGCCCGACAAGACTAAAGACTATTCTGGATCAGCACAATAATGCTTCAAAGTAGGACCTCTGGGGTGGATGACGTGGTGGGGGAGGGGGCGGGAGAGTGAGGAGAAGTGATGAGGAGGAGGGGTGGGCTCAGGGCCAGAGCTTGAAGTATAACCACTTTTTCACTGTGCAGCTTTTGTACTGTCTGGAATTTTTACTCCAAAAGGAAGGAGCTAAAATGAGGCATGTCCAACCTCCCTTTCCCAGCATGCCTCATTATGCCAAGAACTCATATCTTAAAAAGAAAGAAGGAAGGGAGGGAGGGGGAAGAAGGGAGGGAGGGAAAGGAAAGGAAAGGAGGAAAGCTCTGGAGTCAGACTGCCAGGGTGAGAATTTGGCTCCAGCCCTCGTGGGCTGTGCAAACGCAGGCAAGTCCCTCAACCACTCCAAACCTCGGTTTTCTCATTGGTGGAATGGGTTTTCTTTGGATTGTTGTGAAGGGTAATTGAAATGTTTGCAGGAGACGTCGTCATACCTGGCACTTCTGTACATATGTTTTTTTCCTTCCTCTGAACTATTCCTCATGTCTCTGGCAAAAGCACCCATTTTTCTCTTGGGGAAACACTCCTGCCCCTCTCAGCCCATGTTTCAGGTGGTCATGACTCCATCCTCAGTCCCAGAAATGGTCACGTTACCCAGGCCTGAACAATCACCACATTTCAGGTCCCACACAGGAAGTACATGGACTGAATGAGAGTGGTACTGAGACTCTTGCTGAAAATGCCGGGAAAGAGACACATCCTTCCCAGGAATTGCTAAGTGAGTAGATTGAAGCTGCAAGTCGGTTCCTAAAGCAACCAGAAGTGGCCAAATTCAGTAGAAGTTACTCATAATTTATTCAACAAGCACTGAGCCTGTGCCAAGAGCTCAGCATTGAATTATGACATCCCCACCTCCAAGATGTCTAGTAGAGAAGAACACTTATGCAAAGTGACAACTGCTGGGATGGACATTCTCAGGTGCTCCAGGTGAGGCATCTATCCAGGTGAGCCCATCCTGGGGAGAAGTGGACTAGACATCCAAAAAGCCTTCATAAGGAGGTGATGCCTCAACTGAGGCCCATGGATGCTGAAGGAAGTGATCGTGAGGAAAGAGGAAGTAAGAGCACTCTAGACAGTGAGGGGACAGAGAATGGCAGAGATGAGAGGTCAGTGGAGAGGGACAGGAGACTAAAGAAATGAGCACCAACCCAGGCAACTTGGCGAGACCTCATCTCTACAATAAAATAAAAAATACCCGGGTGTGGTAGCGTGCATCTGTAGTTCTGGCTACCCAGAAGGCTGAGGCAGAAGGATCACCAGAGCCCAGCAAGTCGATACTGGGGTGGCTGTGAGCATGCGTGCCACTGTACTCCAACCTGTGCAAAGGAGTGAGACTCCAATTCAAAAAAAAAGAAAAGAAAAGAAATGAACACGGAGAAAGCCATGAAGCATCTCATATGTCATGGTCAAGGGTTTGGACTTTATATTCTGAACATTATGGGATGCCATTCAAAGGTTTAAATCAGGGAAGAGATATGATCAGATTTTTTTGTGGAGAACAGAGGGGAAAGCAATACAGGTAAGGAAGACCACTTTGGAGGATGTGGGAGTAAACCATGCTTGAAACTATAAAAGACAGAATGAAGAAATTAGAAGTAGGGATAAAGACAAGACTGAAAAATGAATCTGAGAAGTTTTAAGGAGGAAAAATTTCCTGGGCCTGATGCTAAGATAATGTTTGGAATATTAATATAGGAATAACAGTTAATATTTGTATAGCACTTCCCAGTTTTCAGACAAAGAACCAGGTTCCTAGGAGGTGAAATAATTTGCCTAAGATTATGCTCTATCAAGTGATGAGATGCTTAATATTAGGTGTCAATTTAACTGTATTGACAAAGGCCTGGGTGGCTTGTTTCTGAGTGTCTCTGTGAGGATATTTCCAGAGGAGATTTGCATGCCAGTCAGTGGACTGGGAGAGAAAGCCCTGCTCTCAATGTAGGTAGGCACTGTCCAATCAGCTGCCAGGACAGCTGCAACAAAGCATGGGGAGGAAGAAGGATAAGCAGCTTACTGAGTCTCCTGGCGCGCTCGCTCGCTCGCTCTCTCTCTCTCTCTCTCTCTCTCTTCCTTGGCAAGATGCTTTGCTTCCTCACCTCCTGCCCTTGGACATCAGACTCCTGAATCTTCAGCATTTGACTCTGGGATTAGCACCAGTGGCCTCCTGGGGGCTCTTGGGCCTTCAACCTCAGACAGAGCCTGCACTATTGGCTTCCCAGGTGTCAAGGCTGTTGGAATAAGCCAGCTACCAGCTTGTCTTGTTGCCCAGTTTGAGATGACTTCTCATGGAACATCGCCTTGAATTCATGTGAGCCAATCCTCCCTAATAAATTCCCTTGTATATATCCATATACCCTAGTGGTTCTGTCCCTCTGGAGACCCCTGACTACCACTCGCATAAGTGATATGATTGCAAACAGGTGGCAACCCAGGGCCTGAGCCTGCGCTGTTAACCACTAAACTTACTGCCTTCCACATGCACATTGTTTAAAAGGTAGGCAGAAAAATAAGAGGAGCTGGCAAAAGAACAAACACACATAACAGAAGAGGCAGAGGGTAGCCTGGAGAATGTAGTGTCACCAAAATACAGGAGAAAAAGCTTATTTCTTACCTCAGATGTAATTAAATCCCCAATCACACAATTGGAGGAAAACAGGCTAAGAGGTACTTCCACCCATATTATCTCCTTTATCTTTTACAGTTCTGTAAAATTGGTGTTTTTATAGCCCCAACTTCTCAGTACAGAAACTGAGACTCAGAGAGGTTAGGGCTAGTAAGTGACCTGCAAATGATCTGCGTACCATGCTTGGTTCACTGTTGTGCTGTCCAGTGGCACAACAGGGCTGTATTGGGTGAGAGTGAGACAGGTTATTCAGTGCAGGTTAGTCATAGATAGATAAGTTTCTTACAGGCAGTTTAAATTAAAATAGGTAAGCATTCAGGCACCTTTCTTATTAGTACATGACCTTCACTCAACTGACCTGACCGCTTTGTGGGGTGGAATGCGGGTTTACCAGTACAGCAAATCACAGAAACAACAGGGAAATACCCAAAACACAGACATGATGTTCTAAGAAAAGCCCAAATCGGCAGGGCATAATGGCTCAAGCCTATAATCCCAGCACTTTGGGAGGCCAAGGTGAGAGGATTGCCTGAGCCCAGAGGTTCGAGACCAGCCTGGGAAACTTGGTGAGGCCTCATCTCCACAATATATCAAAAAATTAGCTGAGCATGGTAGCACATGCTTGTAGTTCTGGCTACTTGGAAGGCTACGGCAGAAGGATCACCTGAGCCCAGCAGTTCGACACTGGGGTGGCCATGAGTGTACCACTGCACTCCAGCCTGGGCAACAGAGTAAGACTATGACTCAAAAAAAAAAAAGAAGAAGAAGAAGAAAAGCCCAAATCTAGTTAGACAATAACTTTAACTATTTAGAAGGTCTTTTGTGACCTTAGAAGGTTGAGAGAGAGATGGTCATCAAAACTCATGACCAGAAACCTGCAGTTCAACCCTCTTAGCTCATCAAAAGTGGAGAGATGGTAATCAAAACTCATGACCAGATACCTGCAACCCACCACTCTTAGCTCATGGTTAATTTAATTTTCATTGTAAAAGTATATAAAGCTTCTGTCAAAGGCAAGCACTTGTCTTTTCTCTTAAGAAGCCCATACCCTTTGGGCATGTCTCTTTCCTTCCAAGAAAGTCTGTCTCAAACTACACTTGAGACTTTCTCTGAAATGCTTTTCTGTAGCCAAGTAAAAGACCCACAGAACAACACACCATACCCCATCCAACATAAAGGACATATGGTCACATTCTCTGCTCCCAGGAGGTTTGTAATCTTGTTGCTCAAATGAGGCTAGAGCAAATGAAAATATAAGCATAATAAGACAGTATAGAGATGTGTACCTGGCTGAGTGGTATAGACTCTGGCACCTCGTGCAGATGAGGAGATGCCTAGGGATGGCAGGTGGAATGGACAAGGTATTAACTTAAGTTTAGCCTAAAGCTGCCTCTTGACATATTTTAAAGGTTTCTCCTCATATAGTGAGCTGTCATTTAACTGGATGTATTAAGGGAGGACTCAAAAAAACTGGAATTATCTCTTTTTTTTGGAGGGCAGACCCATTGTAGTACAGGCTTCCTCCACTAGGTAAATATTCTAGGAACCCATCAACATCAGTGTACCAGCTAGCGTTGTTGTGCATTACGATTTGCAGAAGAAATATCCCATGCTGTGGCAAACAGATGACTGATTCTTCCACCATGACAACGTACCTGCCTATACTGCTCTGAGTATTCAGTAGTTTTTGATCAAATATGGCATGACCTCCATGCCTCACCTTCCCTGTTCACCCAATCTCCCCCTGAGCAACTTTTTTGTTTCCCCAGATGAAAAAAAGTCCTCAAAGGGAAAAGTTTCGCCGATGTGGAAGAGGTGGGGACAGGGAGAAGGGAATGGCAGAAGCACTAAAAGGCATCAAAATTGATGAGTTCAGAAACTTTTGAGCAATGGAAAAAGTGTCTCGATAGGTGTCTTGCATCGAATGGAGAGTACTTTGACGGTGACTGAAGTTTATACATGTAAGAATAAATACAAAATTTTTCATAAACAAATTCTAGGTTCTTTTGGTTCCCCCTCATATAAACAAAATGTGACCTTCTCTTGGGCCAATCACTGAGTTTCAGCCAATCAGTGGCGGCCGACTATTCAAACAGGGTTCAAGTAAGGCAGAGGCCAAGGTGTTACCCCTCCAGCTGTTACTGGGCCTTCTGTTTTTGTACTCCACTTTCCTTTTTCTGTCCATAAATCTCCTTCCACCATGGGGCTCTCTGAGCCTACTCTGGTTTGGGGACTGCCCGATTTGTGAATTAATTAAACTTGCTCAATTAAACTCATTAAATTTAATTTGTTTAAGGTGGGGTTTTTTTGTTCAACAAAGGGTTGAGCATTGAAGGAAATATGGGAATTCCCTGGACTGGGCACTCCCCAGGTGCTCTGAGTTGGTGGTGGGTACCTGCTGTTCCCGCCTGCATGGCATCCCTGAGTTCTTTGAGGAAATACTCCTCCTCGCTGGGGATCCACGTAGTTAGGGCTGATCTAACTCCTCCCTAAGTCCTGGGGTGGGCACCTGATGCCATTCTGGCCAGTCCCTGGGTTTCATTCCATTTAATCCAGTGATTGGCTCTGGGCTCAACCCTGCCCAAAGAGACTTGATCTTGATCTCATGTGTGCTGGAAACAAAGGGAAAGAGAAACTCTCTCCCTGGGAGGGCTGACTCTAGAAAGAATGTTAGTCTGGAGATGCTGAGGCCATGTTGTCAAGAGGCCTTCCTGGGAGCAAAATCCACAGTAAGGAGAGGGAATAGGAGAGGGGAGAGATCGAATGATAACATCTGAGCCCCTGGATCCAGCCACGCCTGACTCCAAACATCCCTGGAAGTCATTTGAGCCAATGAATTCCCTTCTTCATTGTCAATGCCAGTTTGAATGGGGGAGAGGGGTTTCACTGACACAGAACCTTGAAAGGGGTAGTTGTACTCAAGAATTCAAAGCTAGGGTCTATCTGCCTTTCCCAAAAGATAGGAGTCAAGGAAGGAGTAGAATAAGGACTGTCAGAAAATGGGAAAATGCAAAAGAAAATATTAACAGTGGCCCATGATGGCTGCAGTTGTGTCAAACTTGGGCCTGTATAAAGCAAAGCTGACTTCTTGCCTGTGTGAAGAGAGATTGTTACATATTCCACTGATAGGCACTGGTCCTAAACTTGATTGTCAGACGTAGAACAAAGACAGGATGGAATCAGTCACCCTCCATCAGGTCCTTACACGCCTAACCTTTCTGCCACCCACTCAGCCTCATATGACGCCACCAAGCAACAATCAGAGCCACAAGAATGTCACTGCTGCTTCCCTACCTGTTTTCCCCGCCTCCCGTGCCACCTGTTTTCCACATTATAAACACATATGGGCTGGGCTAGGTGGCTCAGCTTGTAAGCCCAGCACTTTGAGAGGCCAAGACGAGTGGATTGCCTGAGCCCGTGGGTTCGAGACCCGCCCAGGCAACTTGGTGAGACCTTGTCTCTTCAATAAATAAAAAATTAGCTGGGTGTGCCTGTAGTTCCAGCTACTTGGAAGGCTGAGGCGGAAGGATCACCAGAGCCCAGCAGGGCGACGCTGGGGCACTGCACTCCACTGGGCAATGGAGTGAGACTCCAACTCA
>NW_007248676.1:82358-97199 GCF_000164805.1 Carlito syrichta
AAAAAAAAAAAAAAAAAAAAGAAACGTATATGGGCTATACCTCTCATAACCTACTTCTGGAACATCCTCTGTCCTGAGTCTTTGTTCCTGGGCTTAAGTCCTCAAACTCGGTACAGAATAAACCTAACTGTTATTTCTCTAAGCTCTAGGGTCTGCTATTTCACTCATCAGTCAACAGGGCCAAAAAAGAGACAAGGGCTGTGAGCTTCCGTGGAAGGTGAGATCAGTGGAGATGTCACAGAAGTGGTTGTTGTTTCAAACATACCTCTATCGTTATGTAAAAAGAACACCTGCACCCGCGTGTTTATCACAGCACAATTTGCTACTTCAAAGATATGGATCAGTGGATAATGAAAGTATGGAGTAGATATACCATGGAATATGATTCAGTCACCAAAAATAATGAAGTCATGTCTCTTGCAGCAACTTGGCTGGCACTGGAGAACATCATCCCGAGTGAACTAACACAGGAACAGGAAACCAAACACCACATAAGTGGGAGTGAAACTAAAGATCTGCAAAGGCAGAGAGAGTAGTATCATGGACACTCAGAAGTGAGGGAAGGAGGAAGGGGGTGGAGGGACGAAAAATCACCTACTGGGTACAATGTGCACAGGTGAACGTGGTGTGTATACTTAAAGTCCAGATGCGTTCACCACCATACAATGCAACCAAGGAACCAAAAGCTACTTGTATCCGTAAAGCTAATGAAATTTAAAATAAAGGCAATCCCCTCGGGTCCCTGCCTGCTGTGGGAGTTTTTCTGTCCTCTCAATAAATCCTACTTTCTCAAAAAAATAAGACCCCAAAAAGCATATATGCTCCATAATTATGTGCAATTATTATATAACCATTAAAAAAATGTACCTCAAAAGGTGGATAACATTTCACCAAGTGGCACTATGGAAGATGCAACACAGGAGGCAAGGGACCGCTTTATGTATGAGGGCAGAGAAAGAGAAAAATGCAGGGCATGTTCACGGTGCCACACGCAGTAGGATTGACTAGGGGTCAAGGTGACAAGAGACCACTGTGAAAGGTAAGGTTGTGGGGGTGCGTTGGAAGGCCTCAAATGACAGGATGTTTGGGGACACAGACATGACAGGGTCATGTTCTTCCTCTAAGGCCTCCAGAAATGTCTGGATCCCAGGGAACCCAGAGCCGGCTCTCAGGATGGCACAAAGCAGGGAGAGAGCTAAGTGACTGGGAAAGAGACGACAGAGGTGACTCTGTTCTCTGGCCCCCTCTATCGCTGTCAGGTAGGAGACCACGTGTCCTGCCTCTGAGCCTGGGCCGCCTCTCCCTGCCCCTGCAGAGCCCGGGACAGGGGATGAGATATGCCTTCCCATAGGCACCTGGTCCGGGAGGAGTTTCCATGCCAGGAAGGGACACCCGGCCCTGGGGAGGGGGCACTGTCTGAGCCCCCTCCGCCTCCCTCACGCCTCTCAGCACCTCGCAGCAGCCGCCTTGGAGGGGACGTGTCCCTGCTGCTTGAGTTAATTACAGTAATTATACCTGCTCCCTCTTCGGCTCTGGTTCCCTTTGTTCCCAGTTTCCTGCCCGCTCATTTGCAAATCTAATCGCTCTGTGGATTGATTTTTTTTTTAAGAGAGAGCAGGATGGGGAGACAAAGATAGGGAGCAGAAAAGGTGGGGGTGGGAGTGGGGTGAAGGGGGAGTTGGGAGAAGAGCGTAGGGAGGGGACTGCCAGAGAGAGTGGTGGAAAAAGTGGATGGGAGAATCAGAGAAGGGAAAGGACTTAAAGCAGACCTGGCCTCTCTCCTCTGTGGTGGGGGACCCAAGAGTCACCAACAGAGGCCGGGAAAGTAGAACTGTGGAGACCACAGTCTCCGTGGTCCTTGGGCCTTTCTGCTTAGTCTCCAAACCTCTCCACAGACCAGCCTAGTGATGGGGTTCAGGACGTGATACCCCAAAATATAGCCCCCTGGCATTTAAGGATATAGCAATAGCAGAACATGGAATCTGGAAAGAATCCTCTCCCCTCTACTCCCTTGGAGTGGCCCTAAAATCTAGCTGAACTTTCCCTGCAAGTAGGTCACAAGACCCTCATCCAGCAGGGTTCTCTCTACACCTGGAAAAAAAAATGTCCTCATACGCGAAGACACTTATCCAATAAGCATTTGCACAAACAGGCCTTGCCAAGTCCCCCATCCCGGCTCTGGTTTATTACTATTAAGTCATATGCTTCTGTCCCTCAATCCTACTTCTGTACCAGGTATCCATGAATATAGTTTTCCCAGTTGGGAGGAGGGGGGCTTCATTTCTGAAGGCTCCCTGTCACACGGAAAACTAATATCAAACAAATGTGTGTTTTCCTTGTGGTAATCTGACTCTTATGATAGAACTTTGAGATGGGTGAGAAGCACCAGTCATGCACACACCCGCCATGCACAAATGACAGGAAGCTGGGAAGAGTCTCAAGTTCAGTCAATATGAGAAGACATCCCAGTCTCCAAGTTCAGTCTCCAAGGATCTGTGGCACTCTGGCTCACCCAGGACACCTGGCAGACACTTCTGTGTCAGGTGGCTTTGAGGCAGAAGCGGGGAATCATGCGGGGAGCAGGAAGGAAGCATTTTCTGAGGAGGGAGATTCTGGGGCATGAGTGATGGATCTCTCCTCTCTCACTCAGTCGCTTGTTGAAGACCTTAAAAAATACTAGGGATCTACCCAATATATAAAGAGTTACTTCTACTCAATACTAGGGATCTACTCAATATATAAAGAGTTACTTCTACTCATACACTCACTGCATTGCTATTCACAGTAGCAAAATCATGGAACCAACCTAAGTGCCACCAACAATTGACTGGATAAAGAAAATGTGGCATGTATATACACCATGGAATACTACACAGCCATTAAAAAAAAGAATGAAATCACATTATTTGCAGCAACAGGGATGAAACTGGAGGGCATCATCCTAAGTGAACTCACTCAGAAACAGAAAACCAAACACGACACGTTCTTACTCATATGCAGGAGCCAAATGGTCTCAAAGATGGAAATAAGGGACACTGGGGACACTGATAAGGGGGGAGGTGGGAAGGGAGTTTAGAGTTCAGAAACTACTATTGGGTATAGCATTCACTATCTGGGGAATAGGCCACCTGAGAACCACTCTCCATCACTATAAAATATGTCCATGTAACATACATGCAAACCCCTGAATCTAAAATAAGAATGGGAAAAAATATATATATCCACATTCAAGGATTTCCCAAATGTCTCCCAAGTAGTTCTGAGGTTTCATGAAGAATCTCCACAGGGAAGGGCGAGGAGACATGTATATCCTCCCAACACCCCATCAGTGACCTTTATCCAATTCATATGTTGGGTGTCACCTAAACTCTTGTTAAAAAATAATACAATGCAAAAATAAGAAGAGTTCCCTGCTGTAAAGAATTAGAAAATAACTGAGCTAATATAAATCTCCTATCAAATAGGGGAAACTGAGGCTCAAACGGGTCAAGTGGCCTGTCCGATGTCACACTACAATCAGACCACAGGTCTCTTGACTCCCAGTCACGGGAGATTTCCACTACCCCATGCTGCCGGTCAGAACATAAGAGGATGCCAGGGCTTTTGCCAACACTCCTGGCTCTTCTAGGGTTCGTCTAGAAGTAGGAGAAAGTGGCTGTTGGCATCGTCCTGCTAGAAGCCCTCAGTGCATCCAGGAATCCAGCTCCTCAGTCCTCTGGATGAGCCTGATGGGTGGTCTGCAAAGAGCATGCTTTCCGAAAATGGCTGCAACGGTGTTCCCACGCACTCCTACCAAAACCTCGCTGCCACCACCCATGAAGAGGTTGACTCTATTTCTTGAATCTCCAAAGGACTTTGTGAACCATGACAAAGAATGAAGCATGGCAGAAGTGATGCTCCTGACTGTTACATAGTTCCCAGCTATTATTTGGATTTCCTCCCCAGCATCTCCGGGTAATTCCAGAGAAAAGGTCAGAGTTCAGGACCGTTTGGAGGTGGAAGTGGGAATGAGAGTGGGCGTCAAGAACATCCTACAAATCAACCCTTCCAGATGACAATTCCCCACACTGGATTCAGCCAGTGTTTACTGAGCATCTACCATGAGTCACACTCAGAACAGAATCCCCGCCCTAAAGAAGCACAGTATAATTGGGGAGGCAGACACATCCACACTCAGGGGTAATTATCATGCAGTAAGTTAAGTTGCTGTTAAAAAATAAAAGTTTGAGGAGTACTTTGGAACAGTCAAGAGTGTCAACCTCAAAAGTCTAGTATCCTAGACTCCTACCCCTTCAGAGGTATAAATGTTACCTCCTGGTTTTCAGCTCTCGGAATCCAAATCCCTTAGTCCAATCTTTGGAATCAAAAGCTTGGGGTACAACCTGGCTTAGAAACAGTTAAGGGCTTTATAAATGTCTTTTCATATTTTATATAACTCTGTGAAAGGGAGTATTAGTTATTCCCAAAAATCTACTCCCCCATCCTTCAGAAAAACAGAACCCCTGCTTTTTTTTCTGAGTTTCATGGCCTCCTGGAATAAGGATTATGTTTCTCAGCCTCCTTCCTGAAGCTATATGTAGTCATGTGACCAAGTCCTGGCCAGTGGGATGTATAGTAGCTGATACAGAACAAGTTTGAGTTGTGTACTTAAGGGAGGAAACCTGCTCTTCTTGGCATCATTTCTTCCTCCTTTCTGGCTGTAATAAGGACATGGTATTGAGATATTCAGGATAATACAGATGAAAGAAATACCTTAGAAATGGCCAAATCTGGGCCCTTTGTACCTTGGAACCATGTTCCAGTCCTGACCTGTCTAGCAAAAGACTGCTGCTATTACACAAGAGAGAAATAAACCTTTGTCTTGTGTAAGACACTATTATTTGAGGGTTTGTATTAGTCGGGTTCTCCAGAGAAACAGAACCAATAGGGGATAGATAGGTACAGTATCTCCCTCAGTTTTGAAGGCCAAGGAGTCCCCAGATCTGCAGTCAGCTGGAGACCCAGGAGAGATAGTAGTTCCAGTTCAAGTTCCAAGGTTTGGGAACCAAGAGAGCCCATGGCGGAAATTTCAGTCCAAATTTGAAGGCCTGAGAAGCAGAAAAGAGAATTGCATAAGTTCCAGTTTAAATCTGAGTCTGAGTTCAAAGGCAGGAGACTGCCAGTGTCCCAGCTTGAAGACAGAGAGCAAACTGTCTCTTACAGAACATTTATGTCACACTCATGTTCCATTCAAAGGACTGGGTGATGCCCACCCACATTGGAAAGGGCCATCTGCTTTACCAGTCCACAAACTCAAATGTTAATCTCATCCAAAAACGTCTTCACAGATGGACACACCCAGAATCATTATTCTAACCAAATATATGATCATTCCATGACCCAGACAAGTTGACATATAAGATGAACCGTCTTGTTGGATGAGATCAATGACACAGTCACTGGCATCACTGCTTCTTACTGCCAGGGTGCCAGCTACCAAGTGTGCAAGATCGGGCTTTCCCACAGAGTTTTGATGCCCCCGGGGGTACCTGGTGGTGTGCTATGTGATATACAAAGCAAGCACTTTCCTAGAGACCATTTTGTTCAAAGCTGTAGTCAAAACAGCTTTAAACTATTTAAATAATTTAAACAAGTTTAAATTATTTATCTCTTTAAAGGTGTTTTTCATATACATGAGAGTGAAGCCACAGAATCCTACTTTTCCAGGTCAGCCAATCTTGTGCTTTTCATGAACACCAGGAAAGCAGGAAGTGCTTATGTGCAATGAATGATTACAAACATTGTTCTTTTTGTGTTATCAGCAAAGGCTCAGAAGTATCCAAGTGGACTGGATCTATTACTTCAGGGAGAGGGGATTAAGCCAACCTTGTCCCAAGGGTCCTCTGTTGATGGATGTTACATGGGAAAAGAAAGGAAAGGTTTTGTGTCAAATGAATTTGGGAGTAACCTAATTAGAAAAAAAGATAAACAAGTTTCTTTGCTGTGGAATTTTCTTATTTGTTTATTTACTTATTTGTTTATTTATTTATTTTTGAGCTGGGGTTTCACTCTGTTGCCCAAGCTAGAGTGCAATGTCATGATTATATCTCACTGCAGCCTCAAACTCCTGGGTTCAAGTGACCCACTCACTTCAGTCTCCTGAGTAGCTGGGATTACAGGCATGTGCTACCATACCTGGCTGATTTTTTTAAATTTTTTGTAGAGTTAAGATCTCACTATGTTGCCCAGGCTGGTCTCACATTCCTAGGCTCAAGCTATCCTCTCACCTCAGCCTCCCAAAATGCTGGGATTAGAGGCATTAGTCATCATGTCCAGCCTCTAGGGGTTTTCAGTGTGGTAAAATTAATCTCCAACAGAAGACCTCATGTGCAGAACTGCCCACAGACCACCTTCATGCAGACATTTTCATGGTGGAGTGCTGCCATGGAATTCATCTGCTGAATTATGTAATGTGAGACTGTTCTCGTTGTTGACCATGTCTGCTGAGGAGCAGGAACCTATTTTTAATCTATTAAATTCTATGAAGTCACCTGTCCACTCCTTGATATTCTGCCTTTTTGCTTTCTTACTTTCCTCTCCCCATTGCGATGTTTAGTTTGATGTGTCAGCCTGGACAGGCTATAGTGCCCAGTTATCCAAACACAAAATTAATGTGCTGCTGGGAAGGTATTTTGTAGATAGGGTAATATGATTGAACCTCATCCAACCAGTTGAAGGAGCAAAATTGAAGTTTCCTCAAGGAAGAATAAATTCTGCCTGGAGACTGTAGCAGTGGCTTCTGCCTGAGAGTTTTCCAGGCTTCCCAACACATTGTAGGTTTGCTCAGTCAGAACCTATAGTTGTGTAAGCCAATTCCTGGAGATAGACGGAAAGATAGATAGAGATGATAGATATAGGTATAGATATGCATGTGTGTATTTGTATGTGCATATGTGTAAGTGCACGCACGTACAAACACACACACACACAAAAGCAGGCAGTGGCAGTGAAATGTAATGATTCCCATTTTTCAGTCAAGAGATGTGTGTTCTCTTTCTCTGGTAAAACCCTGACTTGTACACCATTCAAATAGATCAGGAGGCAGCCTCCTGCTTCCTGCTCAATAGATAGGAAATGGGGAGGGGGTCCACCTAGGGAGGCAGTGGAGCATAGTGGTTAGGATGAGGGACTCAGTGCCAGAAGGCCTGGATTTTCATCCCGGCTACCACTTCCTGTATGACTTTGGGGAATTTCCTCTCATCTGTCCGCTTCAGTTTCCACACCTGTAAAGCGAGGCTAACAACAGGACCGACTTCATGAGGCCACCGTGCACAATAAAGCACCTGGTGCACAGTAAACTCAGTAAAAGGGTGCTTGCCTCTTAATACTTGAGATAGTAAACTGGAAGCAGCTCCACCCACCCATCGCCAATGTCACCCCGGGCAGGGGAGGCTTCTCTGCCCAGGAGCTGGAAGCAAGCAAACTTCCTCTCTTATAGAATCTTTTGAGAAAACAGAATTAGGGCACAGAGGACTGGGGTTTCCTCCCTGGCTACCGAGAGCCTCTGTGCCCCACCCTTAGGGCTCAGCATGGACCAGAATCACAGCCTCACCAAGTCTGGTTGCCCAGATAACCTTTGTTTAACTAGGGCTTTATCACTTGCAAAAGTTTTCTTCTATACGTTCCGTTGGGTGCTCGTCACAGTGGTGAAGGTGAAATGTAATGATGCCCATTTTTCAGCTGGGGAGACGCAGGCTCAGGACAGTCAAGTGACTTCCTTGATTTCACAGAACTTGAAGTACATGACCTCCAAACCAATGCCCCTCTCACGTGCGTGTCTCTCTCGGCCTCTGCAGCCCTTTTGCTGTCTTTTTCTGCGTGTGTCTCTCTGCCCTTGTGTGTTTCTCTCTGCTATCTGCTTGACTGTCTCCTCCCATCTTCTCTAATTTTCACCTCCTCTTTCCCTTTCTTCTTTCTTCCCAGTTCAGACCTCAGACTCCCCACCGTCCAACTAAAACAAAAGAAGGGCTTAGGGCAGACAGACGCCCAAGTGAGTCCAGCTCCTGTCACAAGACCAGCTGGGGACTGAGCTCTGTGTTCAGTAAGGCGGAGGGCTCTGTCTCTCCGGGAATGAGAGCAGAAGGGCCGCTTGGAATTGGAACAGAGAAGCAGCCCCCACAAGCAGCAGCCCCTCAGCCCTCCTGCCTTCTTTTCCATTTCCCTTCTACCCTCATCGCAACGCTCTGTTCTGATCCTTCTCCTGGAACCCGCTGCTCATCCTGAGGGGACAGAACCCCAAAGAAATAGAGGTAGGGCTACCTCTAGAGGGCAGGGAGAAGCAGGCCCAACCTGGCCAGAGAGAGGCTCCGGCTGCTGAAGGAGTGAAGGCCCTTGCAATTCTACTCGTCTGGGAACTGTGTGTCTGTCTAGAGGCTCTGTTCACCGGCCTCAGAGCCTCTGACATGGCTGCCCAAGCCACAGGACGCACATCTTTTTCCCTCCCCACAGTGATGACCAACCTCTACCGACCGGGCAGAGAAAGGGCGCCACCTCCTGGCAAGACACGAGTTTAGGCCCAGTCATGACTCAACTCCCAAGTGCAACTTTTGCCCCACCTGCACTGCTTCACACCGCAGTTACTGATGGCCCCTTCTAGGCTCTGGAAATTCAGACTCAGTTGAGCCATGACAAAATGACGTGGCCTCCATGCAACAACGAGGCTCAGCCAGAGCACCCTCCTTGTCCTTGGCGGTGCAGCCATGTTTAGTCAGGCAACTGCGTAAATATCGCATTGAGTTTTCCATATTTTAAAAAAAAAGAAGCACCTGGGAAAGGAACGAGGAAAGTGAGAAGGTGAAAAGTGTCATAAATTTAGGACAGTGGCTCAAAGGTGAATGTCATCAGGCTTGTCCAAGTGGTGAATCATTAGCCTTGACTGGCCACCCAGCTTCCAGGCAGCCAAGTGTGTGTCCAACTGTGAAGGAAAAAGGGAAGTTAATGACCTCTTGGGCCAGGCACAGTGGTTCACACCTGTAATCCCAGCACTCTGAGAGGCCTAGGCTAAATCACCGCTTGTGGCCAGGAGTTCAAGATCAGCCTATGAGACCCCACCTCTACAAATAATAATAATAACAATAACAATCATCATCATCATCATAATCAGTCAGGCATGGTAGGACACACTTATAGTCCCAGCTACTCAGGAGGCTGAGGTGGGAGGATTGCTTGAGCTCAGGGACTGTGGCTGCAGTGAGCTAAGATAACACCACTGCACTCCAGCCTGGGCAACAGAGTAAGACCCTGTTTCTTTAAAAAAAAAAAAAAAAACAGACCTTCTGAGGTGCTAGAAACAGCAACAGCAGTTGAGTTTGAAAGGCAAGATGTAAGATGTAATTAGGGATTATATAATTTGCTCAAAATACCCTTGATAACATGTAAGTCTATCATTTGGCTTTCAAATATTCTGCTTCTATATGTTTTATCTGAAAGTATATTGTGACAAACCAAAGGCAGCAGCATCTTCGTGGCCCCATGGGACAGGCCACGTGGTGAGCGTTGAGACCCTGTTTCCCCAGCAACGACACCCTCTGACACCATCAGAAAGCAGCTAGAGACAGCATGGTGTGAGGAGAAAACATGGGCACCATAGACCCGAATTCAAATCCCAGCCCTCCTACTTGAAAGCTCTATGACTTTAGAAAAGTCAGAATAAATCTCTCAGGTCTCAGCTCTTTATCTATAAAATGGGAATAATACCAATGCCTGTCAAACCTACGTCCCAGAATTGGTAAAAGGTTCCAATGAGGCCACGAGTGGTGGCTCACACCTGTAATCCCAGCACTTTGGAAGGCCGTGTTGGGAGGATCGTTTGAGGCCAGGAGGTTGACATCAGCCTGGGCAAAATCGCAAGACCCTGTCTCTACAAACAATATAAAACAGTTGGGGGGGGCACATCTGTAGTCCCAGTCACTTGGGAGACTGAGGCGGGAAGATCTCTTGAGCCCAGGAGTTTGAGTCTGCAGTGAGATAGGATCATGCCACTGCACTCCAGCCTGGGCAACAGAGCAAGATCCCAACTCTAAAAAAAAAGAGTAGGCTGGGCTCGGTGGCTCAGCCTGTCATCCCAGCACTTTGGGAGGCTGAGGTGAGTGGATTGCCTGAGCCTGCGGGTTTGAGACCCACCTGGGCAACTTGGCAAGACCTCGTCTCTACAATAAAATTTTAAAATGAGCTGGGCATGGTAGCGCACACCTGTAGCTCCGGCTACTTGAAAGGCTGAGACAGAAGGATGGCCGGCGCAACAGAGTGAGACTCCAACTCAAAAAAAAAAAAAAAAAAAGTGGGTGAGCTCAAAAGAGAGAAGGTAAAGGAAATGGAGAAGCAGACTGATGTTGGATGAATGTGAGTGTCCTGGCAGTAGGCAAAGCACTTTACATTGTCTCATTTAATCCCATAAGGACATGTAACCCGCAGGTTACAAACGAGGATATCTGTAGAAGTCAATTTTCCAAAGACCCCACGGTGGTAAGAGGTAGGTGGAACTCAAATTCAGGAGCACCTGATTTTCCGTGCCATATTTTATAGAGCACCAGACAAATGTGAGGGCAGGTTTTAGCTAGGAAATTTTCATGTGAGATGTCTGGGCCCATTTTCCTCCTGCCCGGTTCTTTGCCCCAGACCTCAGATTCTCTTTCCAACCAAAGCCCCACAACATGGCTCCTGTAAAGTCCCAGGATGAGTTGTCTCCATCACCTGCAGTGAAGTGGCCTTCTCATGAGAGTGCCTGTCTTTCTAGCTTCTCTGTAGAGGTCAAGTGAACATGGGCCCCTCCGAGGGCACTGCTAACGCCAGGAAACTGGTGAGGAAGCCCTGTGGTTCTGGGGGACCTCACAGTTTCTGAAAGCCACATCACCTGTGGGGCGGGCCTTACTGTCCATATCATGGACAGCATGGCTGTTCTTCCCACAATTCCCCCCTAATCCCATCAGAAATAGAATCCCAGGAGGGGGTCACTGGTAGTCAGCCCCAGCGTGGAATTCTCGTATGTTCTGTTATGTTTTCCCACCAACCTGGGAAAGGGCCTGAATTCCATTCGAGGCTATAATTGCCTTCTCCATCTCTACCTGCTAGCCCCAAGGAATCTCAAACCCAACCCCTCTAAGCAACCTACGTGTCACCAGTCATTTTCTCAACATTCTGTCTCAGTCAGTAGTGTGATCTTCCTCACAGACACCAAAGCAAAATCCACAGAGTCCGGCACATAGTAGGAACTCAGTGAAGGTTTGTTGAGTTCATTCACTGAACAAACATGGGTTGAGTGTCATCCATGTGTCAGACATTCTTCTGAAGCTGGGGAGACTGTGGTGAACAAGTAGGTGAAGGGTGAGAGGGAGGCAAGAAATACGTGTGTAATATAACCTTGTGTCGTCGTAAGTACAAAAAAGAAAATAAAGCAGAAAAAGTAGGTGGAGAGAGATGAAGTGCAGGGAGGGTCCGTCCTAGATAGCCCCATCAAGGCAGGACTCTCAGAGGAAGTGACATCTGAGCAGAGATCAAGCTGAAGTGAGGGCATGAGCTATGCAGATATCTGGAAGGAAAAGGTGCCGGGGAATGACAAGTTCAAAGGCCCAGAGGCAGGACTGAACTTGAGAGTCTGAGTCAGAGCAAACAGGCCCAAGTGGCTAGAACAGAATGCGCCAAGATGGTAGGAGATGAAGTTGGAAGGGCAGATCACTTAGGGTCCCACGGGGCTGAAGGCCACGGGAAGGACTCAGGCTGGAGGTCTTTGAAGGCTCTGATCAGGGAGTGAAATGAGCTGACTTACATTTTAGAAGATAATTATGCCTTCTGACTACTGTAGATTTTCACATAACTCACATATTTTCATCTTACATCTACATATTCATATATTATAAATGTTAATATATGCATAACTTACATATATTCCATTGCACATATCAAATACTACTTAATTTTAAAAATTTAAATCTAAGTGTGTGCTCAAAATATTCAGAATGGAATACCTGATTAGCCATGAGGCAACTTCTACTGTCAGTCTTCATATGACAGGGAAAATAATTTAGATGTAAGATTGGAGCTAAAGAGATGCAGTATACCCTCAATATAGAATAGTCTGGATATAGAATAATAGTCTGAAAATAGAGTTTCTTATAAGCCCATAAAAAGCCAATAAGCTAGTTCATGATTTTCTTTTGCTATATTATTGATGTGGTCAAAAGAAAATATTAAAATGTATTTTAAATGCATGAGACACATTTTATGTTATTTTTTAAAACTGTGGTCAAATATAAAAAATGAAATTTACTATTTAACCATTTTAAGTATATAACTCAGTGGCATTCAGTTCATTCACACTGCTGTGCAACCGTCACCACCATCCATCAACAGAAATGTTTTCATCTTGCAAAACCCAAACTCTACACTCATTAAATAATAGCTCCTATTCTCCTTCACCCCCTAAGCTCCTGGCAATCACCATTCCACTTTCTGTCTCTATGAGTCTAACTACTCTAGGTATCTCAAATAAGTGGAATCTTACAGTATTTGTCCTTTCAAGACTGGCTTATTTCGCTTAGCATGATGTGCTCAAGATTCATCCATGTTGTAGCATGTTTCAGAATTTTCTTCCTCTTCAAGACTGAATCATATTGCATGTATAGACCACATTGTGTTTATCCATTCACCTCTCAGTAAACACTTGGGTTGCTTTTACCATGTGACTCTTATGAGGAACGCTGTTACGAATGTGGGTATACAAATATCTGTTTATGTGCCTGTTCTGGATTCTTGTGGGTATACACCCAGAAAGGAAATTGCTGGATCATATTCTATTTCTAGTTTTCTGGGGAGTTTTTTTTTTTTTTTGAGGAGGTGCCATACTGTTTTTCACAATGACTGAATCGTTTTCCATCCTCTCCAGCAGTACACAGTTCCAATTTCATCACATCCTCACCAATGTCATCTTCTGTTGTTGTTGTTGTTGTTGTTTTTAATAGTAGCCATTCTAATGGGTGTAAGATGGTATCTCATTCTGGTTTTGACTGTATTTCCGTAATGATTTGTGATGTTGAGTATCTTTTCTTGTGCTTATGGACTGTAGATCTTCTTTGGAAAAATGTCTTTGCAAGTCCTTTTGTCCATTTCGAATCGGGTTTTTTCATGTGTTTAAGCTGTATGAACTCTCTATAGATGAACTCTATGTGTTCTGGATATTAACCCCTCATCAGATATATGATTTGCAAACATTTCTTCCCATTCCATGGGTTATTTTCACATTGTTGATTGTGTCCTTTGATGAACAGCAGTTTTACTCTTAACAGTCAACTTATCTACTTTTTCTTTTGGTTCCATATCCAAGGAATGTTTTCTTAATTGTTTTGTCTGCCTTCTAAAAAACTGACTCTACTGAATCAAGCATGAAAACAGAAAAGTGCACATAGGATTGTAGACCAAAGTGGTCATAGTGGGAATGGAGAATGGTGGATGGTTTTGGAGATATGTTTAAAAGACAGAATCTATACAACCTGATTAAATGGATTGGCAAAATAAAGAAAATAAAAGAATAAAGAATCATGACTCATACTTTTTTGGTCTGAGCTACTAAATAGGCATAGAGCAGGCATATTTCAAGTGCCACCATGAAATGGGAATAGGAGAAGAGCTGATTTGTAGGGGGTTTGATCATGTTTTGTCTATCATATATTCAAATAGAGTTGTCTGATAGGTAGTTGGATATACAAGTCTAGAACTGAGAGGAAGGGTTGATGTGGTAGGCATACACTTGGAATTTCCTAGTTATCTATTGTCATAATACTACATACCAACCATGACACCTTAATTATTTGTACCTCAGGTGAGGCTGACTTGGTGACTCTGCTAATCTTGGATAGACTCACTCACATGTCTGGGATCTGCTGGTTGGCTGTTTATCCAGCCTGAGCTCTCTGCTTCACATCTCTCCCGTCCTCCAGTAGACTCTCCATCCGCTGAAGATGTTCTCATGGTAATAGCAGAGAGGAAGACCAAGCTTACTTGCCCAAGCATTTTTCAAGTCTCTGCTTCATAATTTGCTGATATTCCATTGGTCAAATTTAGTCATAGGGCCTAGCCCCGAGACGGAGTGGGGGAGCATTGCAAAGTTACATGACAAAGAGCACAGAGCCAGGGAGAGGTGAAGAAATGGGGTCATGTTTGCAGTTCCCACATCACAGTTGTGTAGAGATTGCACTGAATGCCTTGGGACTTGAGGAAAACTCTAGGTGATGAAAAGAAGGATGAGAACGACTTGTCTTGGATAAGAATCAAGGAGGAATATTGAAAGGCACCGTTTCTGAGTCCTAACTCTGCTGGTCTGCATTTGTAATCTGGACTACTTATTGTAGTAGTAGAAACAATGAAATCTTAGGATGAGCTGGACAATGACTGTGTTCTGGTGTAGGCTGGCGGTGGCAGAGTTGCTGAGAAGTGTTCAGATTCAGATGAATTTTGAAGGCTGAGCTAACAGAGCTGGATGGGAGTGTGATGAACAAGGGGGAAACAAGGAGATTCCTGGTTTTGGTTTTTGTTTCTGTTGGGGTTTTTTGCCTAAACAACTAGAAGGGCCATTACTAGGATGAGGATGACTGGGAGACAGCAGGTGTGTGAGGATAAAATGAGATTGTGGTTTTGGACACAAAGGTTTGAGATCCCTGTGGAGCTGTTCTACAAGTAATTGAACATGAGAGTGTGAAGTTCAGGTAAAAGATCAAATTCAAAGATACAACTTTAGGCCGGGCTCGGTGGCTCAGCCTGTCATCCCACGCCTTGGGAGGCTGAGGTGAGTGGGTAGCCTGAGCCCGCGGG
>NW_007248676.1:97413-111508 GCF_000164805.1 Carlito syrichta
ACTCCAACTCAAAAAAAAAAAAAAAAAGATACAACTTTAGGAGCTATCAGCAAGTGAGGATACTTAAAACCATCAGAACAGATAAGCTCACCTAAGTTATGATACATCTAGAGAAAAGATGACAGGCCAACAGATTAGCTGAATTCTACTCCTTTAAGTCCACATCGAGTAGACACCCACTGCCAACTTAATCTCTCAATTGTGGACCCTCCTGCGTCATCCCTGCTACTACCACTGTCTTAGCCAAAAGTCTTCCACTTTCACCTAGACCACTGCAACTGCCTCAATCGGTCTCATTCCCTCCAAGATCACTTCATTAGTTCATTCTCCATATACAGCAATCAGGGAGATCTTCGTCACACAAATCTGTTTTTGTCACTCCTGCTTAAAAATCTTAATACAAACTTGATAATGAACGTATCAGTCTGACATCATCTGAACCCAGTGAGGAAAGTTAACAAGGTTCCCCATGGACAAACGTTATTCAGTAGGACTCAACAGCACCACCTATGAAGTCTTCCTGTTCAGACCCTTAGCTCTAACGACTAGCTTGTAGGAAATAAGGCAGTTAGAGGAGTTTGTAGCACCATGAGGGTGCAATAATCAAAACGCAATCGCATTCTACAGAATACCCCAGTCCCTTACAAAAGAGAAAAATTAAGGTGGGAGCTGGTGTAGATAACTAGCATAGACTAAGCGAGATCAAGAAACAAATCACCCACATGATGTGTGTGGACTGTTTGGATTCTGATTTAAACAAACCAACAGCAAAAAGACATTTTTGAGATAGAAAATTCATCATAGACAGAATTTTGAATGATATTAAGAAATGTCTATTTGCTTGATGTGAAAATGATATTGTGGCTACATTTTTTTAAAGAAATTATTGGTTATATTTTTGTAGTTATACATTTTTTTAAAAAAGAAATTATACTGAAGGTACTGGATTTGCTTCAAGATACTCCAACAATTAAAGAAGAAAGTTGAGGGAGACAAGGTAACAAAAATGGGAGAATGTTAGTGGTTACTTAAACCAGATTGTGGGTACACAAGGCTTCACTGTACTCGTCTCTCTACTTTTGTATTTGAAATTTTTTCAAAAAAAAAAAAGGAAAATTTTAACACATGCAGCAAGTCAAGTATTATTAAGGTGGCTCTATCTTAATTTCAATCTTTTCTCTCTAACCCTCATGACATGTTATGTTCCAGAAGAACCAAAATCCATGGTTACTCAATAAAATATATTCACAATTTTAGCAATACATATCTAACAAGATATTAATTAATATCTATTTTGGTCTTCTTAAAGTCAGACATATTTTAAATGCCCACAACCGGCATGAATGTATTCCTATGGATAGTCTGCAATGGAGCAACATTTATTTTGTGTTGTTAATGAGTACATTTCATTAGAACACTATCCACCCCATTTCCTGAACACCTGTGCAATTCTCTTTGATACCTCCAAGGCTTTCCTTGTGCCATTTCCTCCTTGTGGATGCCCTTCCTTACTTCGTCACCTGGAAGACACCTTCCATGTCCCCCTCCAATGCCAGCTCCTTTATGACCCTCCCCGTATCTTCTCCTTGGCCCTGCCTACCATTCCAAGCAGAGTCCAGTGCTCTCTCCTCTGGGTTCCCCCAGCTCCTTGCATAGACCCCGTCACCACTCCAGGTTGTGAGTGTCTGCTGTCTCTTCTGCTAGATAGGGAACTCCTTGGTGTGTCTTCTCCATGTGTGTTGTCCCTCAACCCTGGCACATGACAAATGATAGATAAATTCTTGAAGAAAAAATGAGACAGGAAGAGAGGGAGAGAAACAAATGAGGAGGAAAGAGAGAGAGGGAGAAGGAGGGAGGAAGGAAAGAGGGAAGGAGGGAGGAAGGGCTGGAGAGAGGGAGGGTTCACCTCTCTTCCTCCCCTCTTCTAATTGCAGAGACTCCTCAGATAATACCTGTGTCCTCAGGGAGCCCAGAAGCACTCATTCCTTACTACTTACATCACACACCGCTAGAAGCCCACTGCCCATCCAGCTCATGCCCACCAGGGTAGACCATCTCCAAGCAGATAGAGTCAGTGTGAATGGAGAGAAGTGGATTGGTTTGGAGATGTGTTTTGAAGAGAAAATCTATACATTTGGACTTTCCTAGTTATCTATTAACTAGGATTAAACGGGTCAGCAATAGAAAGAAAATAAAAGAATGAAGAATGACTCCTTTTTTGGCGTGAACTACCAGGTAAATGCATGGAGCCCCATTTCTCTTCCTCCTCCATCCCCAAATCAACAGTAGCCAAAGGGACAGAATTCAACCTCTAAGTTTTTACAGGGTGGTACTTTTCTGGCCCCAACCCTGTAGACTACAAAAGAGGACTGTGTTTCTAGGCCTCTCCTGAGAGGCCCCCTTTGGGAAGTCCTCCAGTCGGGCGCTTTGGTGCCTTGAAGGATCCAAGGCCCTGATGGAAGCCGGAAATGTGATTATGACCACTCTCCCCGACAATTACTGGCTTGGGCACTCTAACAGCTCTTAGCAAAAATTACCCCTCCATCATGATGAAGACAGAAACAGCAGTCACAAATGAGTGCCAGCTCTGCGGCACATGGCTTGCAGGGTTAACCCTTGGGAGCTCACAGTCCCTCACCCACACCTCTAGTAGCTGGAAAACCCCAGGGTCCTAAGACGCAGATGCCCCCACCCCATGCTTGTTCCTACAATCCTCCCGGGACGGCTGTGTGCCCTTCAGTCATGTGCCGGCCTCTGGTGCCCAGTCTAAAGTCAATTCCCCGCAAGCCAATTCTATGGCCACACGTTGAGGTTCAGCTCCCACTGACCAGGTGGTGGTACCCCAAGGGGAAGTGTGAATCCCCCTGACATGCTTCACCACCTTTCCAGATTCTAAATGTGGCCTCTGTGCTCAGGTAAACTTGGTTCCAAGAAAGAAACTTTCTTGCATTCTGGTTTATGGAGCAAATATGAAATTAATCTGACACAGTGGGGCACGGACCAGTGTGCATTCAGACTAGAGGATTGTTGCTTGAGTCGTAAGAGAAGGGGATAAGTCCCCAAGTGTTCCAAACAGCTGTTGAAATATCAAGTGACCTCGGAAGTCACCCCGTCCCTCCAAGACCCAGCCCTCCGCAGAGGTCTCACTAATATTCTGTGGGAACCTCCACCCAAAGGAGACAGAAGACAGGTGTAGTTAAGACAGATCTCTAGAAACAGGCACACTGGGTCCAAATGCTGACAACATCCCTTATTAGCTGTGGTTTTGGGAGAGGGTTTCCCCAAGCCTGATGACTCATCTGTCAAGTCTTTTTTGAACTTCACTCACCAGGTTGTCAGGAGATTCAGTGAGACGATGTGCAAATCACCAGTGCCTGGCATGTAGTACCACTCTGAAGGGTGGTTTTTGTGATCAGCCCAGAGGAGCAATCCAGGCTGAGACTTGCCGAGTACTTCCTTTCATGACAGCACAGACTCGGTGCCAGGCACTGTTGTCAAGGGCTCCACGTGCCCTGTGGTGATTCATGCAATCCTCATAACAACCCAAAGAAGTAGGCACTGTTATGATTTCTGTTTTACAGATGACAACACTGAGGCACTGCCATTTAAATATTTAGCTTGAGATCCACATCTAGTAAGTGACAGAATCAAGATTTGAGGTCAGCCTGTCCAGCTCCAGAGTACAGCTCATAACCCCCACACTTGAAGCCATCTTTGTAAGATTAAGGAAAGCTACAAGGTTAGAATTGTAATGGGGCCCTGAATTTTTTAAGATCCAAATAATAAGATGTTTGTTATGCTTATTTCCTTTTCTCTTTGACCTTTTCTGCCTCCTAGCCCCCTGCAAGATTAACAAACTTGTTTTTCTCTTGAAGAACAATGGGCTGTGGGTCATGCTGACCACCTTGATGGTATCCAGAAGTTTAATCAGCCGAAGTATGGTGAGTGGCTTTGATCACCAGGGATTTCTTCTCCCATATTCATTGGTCACAAGATTTGTAACTTCCCCAATTGCTCCTATAGATAACATAACCGGCAACTGGTGTTTGATATGTTTTTCAGGCTCTGCATCCTGGTAGACCATCTGACGCCAATCAGATCAGTGACCTGACCCCCACCCTGAAACTGACTACCCCACCCCCCCACCAGAAGACAATTTCAGCACCGCTATGATTTCATTCCCAACCAATCTGCAGTCCCAATTCCCTTGCTCCCTGCCTGCCAAATTATCCTTAAGAATCTTAACTTCTGTGTTCTTGGGGAGATGGATTTGAGAACTATCTCCCACCCTCCTCACTCAGCTCCTTGCAATTATTAAACTCCTTCTCTGTTGCAACAGTTGCTGTCTCAGTCTTGGCTTTTCTGGGCAGTGGATATAAGAACATGGGAGGCTGCTTCACTACCTCTCGTAGTATATGCGGAGGACCCAAAAAGAACTAGAATTATCCTCTGGAGGGCAGACCTCTTGTAGTACAGGCTTCCCCCATTAGGTAAGTATTCTGAGAACCCATCAGCATCAATGTACCAGCTATTGGTGTGAGAGGCTGCATTCTGCTTCAGTGATTTTTTTTTTTTTTTGGTGGCAAACAGATGACTGGTTCTTCCACCATGACAGTGCACCTGCCCACACGGCGTTGAGTGTTCAGTAGTTTTTGACCCCAAAGGGCATGACCTCCATGCCCCACCCTCCCTATCCACCCGATCTCCCCATGAGCAGCCTTTTTTTGCTTCCCCTGATGAAAAAAGTCCTCAAAGGGAAACATTTTGCTAATGAGGAAGATATGAAACAAAAATAGCAGAAGCACTAAAAAGCATCAAAATGGATGAGTTCAAAAACTGTTTTGAGCCATGGAAAAAGTGTCCTGATAGGAATATTGTATCAGATGGAGAGAACTTTGAAGGCAGCTGAAGTTTAAACATGTAAGAATAAATACACAATAGTTTATAAATAAATTCTGGGGTTTTGGGGGTTCCCCTTCATATACCAGCAACTTGAGATTGCAGAGTCCTGTTGATATCCATCCCAGGACCACACGGACATGCCTGGCTCTCTGACCTATCTGGTGGGAAAAAGCTCGCCAGCCCATGCATGGGCTGCCCCATGCTGTCTTGCTGCAGGAAAGTCAGTACTGCTCCGTGTCTTTCTTGTTGCCTTTCATTGGGTGTCTCGTTTGCCTATAGGGCTCACCATGATGTTCTGGGCCTTCCCATGACTGCTTCCTTCCTGGTCTTCTTCTTCTGGGTAATTCTCTCTTGGCTTCAGGATTCAGACATCAGTTTCTTCTGGAAGTCTTCTCAATTGATTAAGTGCCCTGGCTCAGAGCTTACACGTCATCCTGAGCAAACATCTAACAGAAGCGTTTACTGCACTGCATTGTCATGGTTGGTGATGTTTCGGTCACTACCCCCTCAGAATTGCATGCTGTGTGAGGGCAGGGTTGGTATCTTATCCCACTTGGTGATCCAACCCACACGGGCTCTTTCCTCTAGCAGAACATACCAGCACATAGGAAGAGCTCAATAAATGTTACAGTCAGAGGACCTTTGACCTTCCACAGACCCTAGGGAAGGGACTTCAGAAACACTGTGTTAACAGTAATCTTGCTGTCCCATCTCATCCAATACCTTAAAAATAAATCTTGATCAAGAGCAACAATAAACTCGCTCTGAGTTCCTCTACAGGTTTAAAGAGACTCCCCGCCCCCTCCAGGCTCTTTATAAAGAAAAGAAGGTTAAAGAGAATGAGAAATGGGGGAGAGGTCTGTTACAATGCATAAGGATACTAGTATAGATATGGCATTTTTAAACAAATCATACATAAAAAGAAATGAAGTACCAATACATACTAAACTTGGATGAATCACAAAAACATTATGCTAAGTGAAAGGAGCCAAACATAAAAGATCAACATATTGTTGGATTTCTTTTAGATATAACATCCAGAATGGGCAAATCCATAGAGACAGAAAGCAGATTCTCAGTTGCCAGGGGCCAGCAGTGAAGTAAGGAAGGAGAAGGTGAGGGAGGTTTACTTCAAAGGAATGGAGTGTCCTTCTGGCAAGATAAGAAAGTTTTGAAACTAGAGAGAGAAGGTGGTTGTTCAACATTATGAATGCATTAAATGCCACTGAATTTTACTCTTTAAAATAGTTAATTGAACCAGGTGTGGTGGTGCACAGCTGTAGTTCAAGCTATTCTGGAGGCTGAGGCAGGAGGATCACTTGAGGCCAAAAGTTCAAGGTGCACTGTGCTGTGATTGCACCACTGCACTCCAGCCTGGACAACAAACCAAGACCCTGTCAAATAAATAAGCAAACAAACAAAATGGTTAGTTGTATGCAATGTGCATTTCACCTCAGTATTTAAAAAAATAAAAGACAGGATCCCTGGACTACCCTAAGGAGTTTGTTCAAGCTTGTCAAGTATAGGGAGCCCACTCTGTTTCCTCACAGTCCCAGAATCCAGGGCAGTGTCTGGGGCAGGAGAGACAGGACAGAGCCTGCAGTGTGTTAGTTCACAATCTAACTAGGCCCAAGAGGTAGGCTCGGGGACCACTGGAGTGGCATTCATGGGGATTCCCTTTCTGGTTATGATCACTATAACTGAGTGGAAATGTAATATATATAATATAATAGCAGAGGAAAAAAAACAGAGACAAACCCCTCTAAGAGCTCCAGCTCTGTCTAATAGTCTTAAAATCAATGTGGCTGTCGCTCAGCTTGTGAAGGATCGTACTTTTGGGACAGGATGTTTTCCTATGGGCCTGGCACACCAGCAGGAAGAAGGAACTCTTCTTAAGGTCAAAAGGATGCACTTCTTGGAGCCTGTCCCTGCTTTCCTCCCTTCACTCCTCTGGCACAAGAGACCTGTTGCCCAGTGGCAATATGTCAACTTCTCCAAAGCCAGGAGCTTATATTGCAACTTAAAGACGATAGTTTCCATTTCTCTTTCTGGGAAACTTCCATAATGATCCCCTGTGTATCAAGGAGCTCAATTTAAGTTCAATGACTTCTCCTGTGTAGGTGCTGTATAAGCTAGGGGACTGGAAAAAGCAAGAAGAATGATTATACACCCCAGAAGCCAGGACATCTAGAGTAGCTACCTGCTGTGTTGCCCACAGCTGACAACACCACACTCCTCCTCTCTTTCCCATCCCCAGTCCACATGACAGGACTAGACCCCCAGTCACCATCTTTGCTCAACTTAACTCAGTCACTATTGTTGATATGACCTAATCAGGGACTTCCCCATGAGACTTTGGCCAAGTTACTTCACTAAACCTCATTTTCCTTACTGTAAGCCGATGATAATGAAATTGTTGAAAGGGTTAAATTCAATAATATTGCAATGTTTCTCAAATTGGGATCCACAAATATATTTTCTGAGTGTTACAAATTTTCAGAAACGAAGTATTTTTTTTTTGAGTTGGAGTCTCACTCTGTTGCCCAGGTTGGAGTGCAGTGGCACGCATGGCCACCCCGGTGTCAACCTGCTGGACTCCAGTGATCCTTCCGCCTCAGCCTTCCAAGTAGCCAGAACTACAGTTGTGCATTACCACACCCAGCTAATTTTTTTTATTTATTGTAGAGACAGGGTCTCTCCCAGTTGCCGGGGCTGGTCTCGAACCCACAGGCTCGGGCAATCCATTTGCCCCAGCCTCCCAAAGTTCCGGGATTACAGGCCGAGCCACCGAGCCTGACCTGAAACTACATTTTTAATATGCAGGGGTTTTTTGGATAGCAAGCCAAAAATTCTAATACTAATATATTCCAAATTATCTGGTTGACTACCTCATGACAAAGTCCTACCAAGAGATTTACGTATTAAAGTTTTCAATGACCAGTTCCGAGGAAACACTGAAAACACATATCGCACAAATGTTGTGTGGTATTGTTTGACTATAAAATTGGTGAAAGTGTTGACTTAAGCAGCAGTGAATTTTTTTTTCTATTTCATTCCATTTTTGACCAAAACTTTTCTTTAAGTAGTTTATCATGGAAAATTGTCACACTAACTTAAAAGAAAGGATGAAGAAGATATGTAGATTGTCTGCTGGAAAATTCAATTAAAATACCAAATGTGAAAATAAATAAAAATAAAAAATAAATAAAGTTTTCAATGGCATCTGCACTAGTGTTAGCATCCGTGACTACTATTTTAATGATTTTCAGCCATTAAAAAGAGATAGACTTAATATGTAAATGTGCTATCTTAATATGTTAAAAAGACTGTTAATATGTAAATACTGAGTTCATTTAAAGATGGGCCAAATGATATCATAGCACACTGTAAAATGGAAGCTTCAGGATGATGCAGTGGTTAAGTAGAGAAACTAGTGGGAGAATTGAATCATCACTCAGCACAAGAGAGCATTGATATGACAAAAACCAAACCCACACCACAGTCAGACACTACAATTCACAGTATGAACAGCTTCTTAGTTTCAACAAACACTGTCATCTGTCACATTCAATAAATGATGTGGGTTTGCATTGCTTTGTGTCATACTTTTGCTTGCGCTTATCAATTTCTTTTTGTTTTCTAGTTGTTTAAATATTGTAAGCATAAGAAGGCTAAACCTAGTTGTCTGTCGATACATATGTAAGGAACAAAATAATTGTCTAAAATAACATAAACGAACTCTAGGAGCCCATGAAAGAATACGTTTCCTTTTAAAGAAGACCACATATTAATCAAGCTGGAGAAACACAGGATAGGCCATGGAAAGTGGTCAGCATGGTGTGTAGGAATGGTGGTTATTATTAAACCTGTGAGAGAATACTGAAGTTCCAGTCCCAGGGAAGATGGAATAGCCATCTATCACACTTCATCCTGTTTCTTCTGTTCAGTGTGGCTATAAACCTTGGACAGAATGCATAGAAGAGCTATCTCATCTCTTACTTTCTCAAAAGCAAATAGTGAGCTTATTATTTTTTTTCCATCTATTATTCTCCAACCTGAATGCAATGCAGCCCAAAACCCAGAAGAGGCACTGGGGCACAGAGCATGAACTCCAGGAGAAGCTTCTAGATCTGGCTTGGAATTTTTTTTTTTAAAAGAGAGAATTCCTAATACTCAAATAGAGTGCAGAAATTCTCTGATATTTTTCTCAATTAACTCACACTCCAGCTCCCAAAAAATGCCATAGAGCAAAAGAATCTCACTGAAATCAAAACGAGGAAGAAGAACACCTTCCTCTCTAATTAGAAAAGCTATGGTCCCAAGTGAACCCCCATGGCTTTTTTTTTTTTTCTGTCTCTCTTTCTCTCTCTCTGTCCATCCATTGTTCGGTTCCAGAGATGGGCACACTTGTAAAAATCAGCAGCAAAATTGGGTAAACAAAGCCCCAAATTTCTGGCTAGCAGACAGATAAGGGAGACCCAGGGACCCAAAAAGCAATAAGGAAGTTGTAAAGAGGGAAAAGGTTAGAAAAGTGATCCCATAAAATATATTAATTCTTTGGCACACTCCTAACTTATAGATGTGTGGATCTGATCCCTCTCAGCACACCAAAGATTGTGAATACTGAACTAATAGACCACCACCCATAACCCACACTGGACACTGGGGATTATACACATGGGTGAGAGGCAAATAGTGCACAAAGGATTTTCAAAAACCAAGTTGGCATGGGAACAATAACCTACAAAAAGTGAGTTGGAACCTGTAACCTGAATCTGACCAGGTTACTAATTATCTACTAAAACAAAAATATGAACATTCTCCGCAGGACTTTTTAAAGGCCAAGAGTCTCATAACAAAATATTTTAGACATTCAGGATACGATCCACAATTACCTGACATATGAAGAGTCAGAAAATGTTCAACTCACTTGGAAAAAGACAATCAACCAATAGATATCAATATCTAGATAACACAAAGGTTAATTTATCTGACAAAGACTTTAAAACAACTATTATAAATATGCTCCAATAAATAATCACTAACACTCTGGAAACTAATGTAAACATAGAACAACTGAGAAAAGAAATAGAAGATATTAAGAAAAATCAAATAGAAAGTTAAGAACTGAAAAATATAGTATGATCTTAATAGCAAAATAGGGATGACAGAGGAAAGAGTCCACAAACTGAAAGATAAATAAGTAAGAATTATTGAAAGTGAACAATAGAAATAAATTTTTAACAAACAAAGCCTTGAGAGCCCATAGGACTCTAACAGAAAGATTTGTATTTGTATTATAGTCTAAAACAGAGAAGGGAAATGCATGCTGCTGAAAAATATTTAAAGAAATAATGACTGAAAAGTTACCAAATCTGGAAAAAGAAATAAACCTACAAATTCAAGAAGCTCAGTAAACCCAAAACAGGATAATTCCAAGAGACCTATGACCAGACACATTATAATCAAATTGCTGGAAACCAAACAAAAAGTAAAAGTCTTGAAAGCTACCAGATAAAAACAACACACCTATAGATGAATAATGATTCAAATGACTGTGGATTTGTCATTAGAAACCAGGAGGCCAGGAGGAAGGGGCACACAGTTTTTAAAGTGCTGATAGTAAAGAACTGTCAACTCAAGATTCCATATCCAGGAAAAATATCCTTCAGGAATTAAAATGAAATACAGATCTTCTTCTCAAAGAAAGAAAAACTTAAAAAATCTATTGGTAGCAGCCCTGCTCTAAAAGAATTACTAAAGGAAATTATTCAGAAAGAAGGGAAATAATAGAAGAAACTTTAGAACATCAGGAATTTTTCTTACATGGCAAAAGAAAGGGTAAATATCTGGTTAAGTATAATAAACTGTTCTTTATCTCTTACATTCTTATCATTAAAAACAAAATTATAGCATCATCTGGTGAGGCATTCAAGTATGTAGGTGCGTTATCTAGATAACTTGAACCTAAAATGGGGAGAAAAGAGCAACTAATGTGATAAGATTTCTACACTCCACCTGGAATAGTAAAATATAAACTCTAAGTAGTCTGCAAAACGTTAGGCATATGTATTGTAATTTCTAGAACCATTTAAAAAGCATACAAAGAAATATACTAAAAAAGAAATTTAAATGAAATCTAAAAGCTATTCTAAAAGCCTAAATAAAAACAAGAAAGGGGAACCAACTGAACAACAAAAAAAGAGGGCACAAACATAAAACAAATAATAAGATAGTAGCCATAAAGTGTAATATACATCAATTATGTTAAGTAAAAAATGATCTAAATGTACTAATTAAAAGGCAATTATTTTCACAACAGACTTTTAAAAAAAGAATCCATGACCAAATGATATGCTGTGTACAAGAAACATAACTCAAATAATGATATAGGTAGATAAAAATAAATGGAGAAAGACATGTCATGCAAACTCTAAACAAAAGAAATCACAGTGACCACATTAAAATCAGACAAAAAAGACTGCAGAAATGTGAAAATTAAACAGCTCAATCCACCAAGAAAAAACAGCAATTCTAAGTGTGTACTTAACAATAGAACTTCAAAACACAAGAAGCAAAGACTAATTAAAAACTGAAAGGAGAGGTAAGCAAGCCTATAATTACAACTGGAGGTTTGAACACTCTTCTCTTATTAATAATAATAAATAGAACTAGTAGACAGAAATTCAGCAAGAATACAGAAGTACAGAACAGCACCCTCAACCAACTGAATCTAGTTGACAGTTATAGAACATTCCACAACAGAAGAGTATACATTCCTCAATAGAATACTTCCACCAAAAATAGCAGAATACACATTCTTGGAACATTCACAAAGAAAGATCATGCTGTGGGTCATAAAATAAACCGTTAACAAGTTAAAAATAATGGAAACCACACCAAGTATGTTCTCTGACCATAACAGAATTAAACATGATCAGTAACAGAGATATCAGAAATATCGCCTATTAGAAATCAAACAATACACTTTCAAATAATGTGTAGGTCAAAGAAGAAGTCTGAAGAAGAATTTGGAATTATTTTAAATTCAACAAAAATGAATATATAATATAACAAAATTTGTGAGATGTCACTGAGGCAGTACTTCTAGAGAAATGTATAGCATGCAATGACAGTATTATAAAATAATCAAGATTTTAAGTCAATCATCAGTTACCACAGTAAGAAAATAGAAAGAGAAGAAAAATAAATTGCGATAAAGCAAATGGAAGGGAATAATTTTAAAAAGGCAGACATTTAAAAAATTGAAAATAACAAAATAAGGAAATTAACAAAACCAAAAGCTGGTTATATGAAAGGATCAATAAAATTGAAAACCTCTGGAAAGAATGACAAAGGGCCAGGCTGGGTGGTTCAGCCTGTAATCCCAGCACTTTGGGAGGCCAAGGCAAGGGGTTTGCCTGAACCCGCGGGTTGGTGACCACCCCAGGCAACTTGGCAAGACCTCATCTCTACAATAAATAAAAAATTAGCCAGGCATGGTAGCACATGTCTATAGTTCCAGCTACTTGAAAGGCTGAGGCAGAAGGAACGCTGGGGTCCAGCAGGTCGAGGTTGGGGTGGCCGTGAGTGTGCCACAGCACTCCAACCTGGGCGACAGAGTGAGACTCCAACTCAAAAAAAAGAAAAAGAAAGAAAGAAAGACTGATAAAGGGTAAAAAATAGAGAGATAGAAGAGACACAAATTATCAGTACTAGCATCGACAAAGGCATAACCACTATCACTATAGACCCCATAGACATTTTTAAATAGTAAGGGAATAATAAAATAATTCTGCACACATAAATGTGGCACATTAGATAAAACATACCAATTCTTCAAAAACCACAAACTATTCAGACTCATCCAAGATAAAATAGATAGTCCAAATAGTATTGTAACTATTAAAGAAATTGAATTTCTAATTAAGTTCTGCCCCTCAAAAAAGCAGAACTAGATGGATTCCACAGAACTAGATGGTTTCACTGACAAATTCTATCAAACATTTAAAGATGAATTAACACTAATTCTAGACAAACTCTTCTAGAAAATAAAAAATGGGAAGGATTTTGTTTCAGTTTATGAAGCTCACATTATCTTGATACCAAAAACCAAAGACAGTACAAGAAAGAAGAAGAAAAGAAAGAAGAAGAAAAAATGAGGAGGAGGAGGAGAAGAGGAAGGGAGAGGAAAAAGAGGAGAAAGAGAAGAAGGAGGAGGAGGAGAAGACGAAAAGGAAAAGGAGGAGGAGAAGGAAGGAAGGAACACTAGAGGCCAATATTCCTCATGAACACAGATACAAAATATTCAAAAACTATTGCAAATTAAATCCAGGAAAATATAGAAAGAAAAATACATCACCAACAAGTGGAATTTATTCTGGAAATGCAAGGTGGTCTGATATTCAAAAATAAGTCCATGGGATCCATCATATCAACAGTCTAAAAAAGAAAGACCACATGATCATATCAATCGATACAAAAAAGCATTTGGCAAAATTCAACATCTAATCACGTGGGGGGTTTTTTAATCCCAGCAAACTAGGCACACAAAGGAACTTCTTCAGCCTGTTAAAAGGCAGCTACAAAAACCTACATCTAACACTATACTTAATGAGAGACTGAATTATTTTCTCTTAAGATTGGAAAGAAGATACTCTTACCAATCAGCTTCAACATCACACTAGAAATTCTAGTTACAGTATCAAGGCAAGAAAAAGAAATAAGAAACATACAGATTGGAAAGGAAAAAATAAAACTGCCTTTACACACAAGCAACATAATTTTCTAGGCAAAAAAATCCTAAGGAATCAACAACAACAAACAAACAAAATCCTAGAAACAAGTGAGCTTAGTAAGGCCATAGGCTAGGGAAATCAATGCAAAAATCAATCATATTTTTAGATATTGGCAATGTAAAACTGGAAACTAACACTTAAAATATATATACCATATATAATACCAATCTAAAACAGAAATACTTAAGTATAAATTTTTAAAATATGCATAGAATCTTCATGTTACAAACTATAAAATGCTGATGAAAAAAATTCAAATTTGCCCTAAATCATTAGGCATACCATATTCACAGATAGAAAGACTTAGTATAGTAAGGCTGCTCATTTTTCCCACATTAATTTATAAATTTGTAGAGTTTCAATAAAATTCCCAGCAGAATTATTTCTCATAGATT
>NW_007248676.1:111716-114827 GCF_000164805.1 Carlito syrichta
AATACTTAGTATAATGCTATAGTAGTTAAGACATAGCATTTCAAGGAAATAGACACATATATATCAATGAAAAAGAATCACATGCAGAAATAGACCCATACAAACACAACCAACTGGTTTTTGACAAGGGTGCAAAAGTTATTCACTAGAAAGAGGACAGTCTTTTCAGCAAATGTTATGGGAACAACTAGACATCCATATGCTAAGCAGAAAATGAACTTCAACTTAAATCTCATACTATGTACAAAAATTAACTCAAAAGGATCCTAAATATAAAATGCAAAACCAAAAATGTGTAAAAGGCATAGGCAAAAATCTTTGAGATCTGAAGTTAAGCAAAACATTCTTAGATATGAACCAAAAGTAAAACCTATTTCAAAAGATAGTCAGGCATGGTGGTGCATCCCAGCTATTCAGGAGGCATAGGTGGGAGGATTGCTTAAGCCCAGAATTTTGTGCTATGATTGTGCCTCTGCACTCTAGGGTAACAATGTGAGATCTCATCTCTTATTTTTAAAAATTGAAATTAAAAACTGGACTTCTTCAAAATTAAAAACTTTTGGCCACCAAAAGACATTGCTGAGAGAATGAGAAACCAAGCTACAGATTGGGGAAAATATTTTGAAATTACATATTTAACAAAGGACTTTTATTCAGATGTATCCAGAACATATAAAGAGTACTCAACACTCAACAATAAGAAAACAAATGGGCCAGGCTCGGTGGCTCAGCCTGTAATCCCGTACCTTTGGGAGGCTGAGGTGAGTGGACTGCCTGAGTCCGCAGGTTCAAGACCTGCCTGGGCAGCGAGACCTCATCTCTACAATAAATAAAAAAATCAGCCGGGCATGGTAGCACATGCCTGTAATTCCGGCTACTTGGAAGGCTGAGGTGGAAGGTTCACCGGAGCCCAGCAGGTGAGGCTGTGGTGGCCAGGAGCAGCCACTGCACTCCAGTCTGGGCGATCAAGTGAGACTCCAACTCAAAACAAAAAAGAAGCTCGATTCTACAAGATGGCAACAGCATAGGTGGATTCATGGGATTCTCTGAATGGATGAGAAAAAAATCTACACAAATGAAGAAAAACCAAAAGAAGAATATGGGTCTCTCCCAGACCCCTGGGAGGGCAGACACTGAGAAAACTGACTTCGGAATGCAAACAATGAAGAGCACCCAGAATGACTGGTCTCAAACTACAAACCTAGATATCAAGACATTAACAGAGAGATTAAAAAGAATTGAGGAGACTCAAGAAGAAACTAGAAAGGAGCTAATATCTGAGATAACAGTAATAAAGAATACTGTGAATGAAATAAATAACAAACTGATAATCATGGAAAGCAGAATTACCCAAGCAGAAGAAAGAATCTCAGAGCTTGAGGACCAAAATATAGAACTAACCCAAACTCTCAAAAACACAGAAAACAAACTCAAAAAGAAAGAAAAAAACCTTCTAGAGATGAGCGATTACTTCAAGAGACCGGATCTAAGAGTAATTGACCTTCCTCAGACAGCGAGACGGAGACCACACTGGAACAAACCTTCCATGAGATCATTCAAGAAAACTTCCCTTATCTAATCAATGATGCAAAAATTCAAACACAAGAGATTCAGAGAACCCCTGCAAGACAACAAATGAAAAGACCAACTCCTAGACACAAAATAATTCACCTTAACAAAGTAGGCATAAAAGAAAAAATCCTAAAGGCAGCAAGAGAAAAAGGCCAGATCACCTACCATGGAAAACCAATTAGAATAGCAGCAGATTTATCTACAGAAACCCTGCAGGCTAGAAGAGCTTGGAGCCCTATCTTCAAAGTCCTAAAAGATAAACAATTTCAACCAAGAATAACCTACCCAGTCAGGTTAAGCTTCATCAGCGAGGGAGAATTAAAATCTTTCCCAGATATCCAATCCCTAAGAACTTACACTACCACCAAACCACCTCTACATGAAACACTTGAGAAAGTACTAAACACAGAAGCAAAGGGAAAAAAAGAACAACGTTCTTCATAAGAGTACAGGAAAAAGAATAAAATACACATGAACCAACCCCAAAACCAAAAGAAAGACAATAAACCAAGTGGAAGAGCAACTCCATAAGAACTCTACGATAAGGACGAACTCTCACATTTCAATAATTAGCCTGAATGTGAATAGACTAAATGCACCACTAAAAAGACATAGAATGGCAAAATGAATAAAATATCACCAGGCAACAATATACTGCCTTCAAGAGACCCATCTCACTAGAAAGGACATGCACAGACTCAAAGTAAGAGGATGGGAAACAAATTTTCAGACGAATGGAACACAAAGGAAAGGAGGAATCGCAATCCTAATTTCAAACAAAATACCATTTAAGCTATCAAAAATTTTAAAAGATACAGAGGGCCACTACCTAATGATAAAAGGTTCACTCCATCAACAAGAAAAATCTATCCTAAACATATATGCACCTAACATAGGTGCACCAACTTTTATAAAGCAACTCCTAGGAAAACTAAAGAAAGATATTGACTCTAACACCATCATAACTGGGGACGTTAATACCCCCACTCACAACCCTAGACAGATCATCAGGACAAAAAATCAGCAATGAGATCCGGAACCTCAATGTGAATCTTAACCAAAGGACTTAATTGATACCTACAGAACACTCCATTCAAAGACCACAGAATACACATTCTACTCATCACCGCATGGAATGTATTCTAAGATCGACGACATAATTGGCCATAAATCAAGCATAAGCAAATCCAAAAGGACTGAAATTTTACCATGCACCTTCTTGGACCACAGTGGAATAAAAATAAACATTAACACTAACAAGTTTCCCCCAAAACCCACAAAGACATGGACTCTAAACAGCATGATGCTAAACAACTCCTGGGTCAATGATGAAATCAAAACAGAGATGAAAAGATACCTGGAAACAAGTGAAAATGAAGAAACATCTTACCAGAATCACTGGGAGGCCATGAAAGCTGTAGTATGAGGGGATTTATATCCCTACAAATGCACATGAAGAAAATGGAAGGAGCACAAATTAACAGCCTAACAAGTCACCTAAGGAAGCTGGAAAAGCAAGACCACAGAAACCCTAATTTC
>NW_007248677.1:0-1903 GCF_000164805.1 Carlito syrichta
AGATGTTTCTTCATTTTCATTTGTTTCCAGATATCTTTTAATCTCTGTTTTGATTTCATCTTTGACCCAGGAGTTGTTTAGCATCATGCTGTTTAGTGTCCATTTCTCTGTGGGTTTTGGGGGGACCTTGTTGGTGATGATGTTTATTTTTATATCACTGTGGTCCGAGAAGGGGCATGGTAAATTTCGGTCCTTTTAAACATGCTATTCAGTTTTGAGAACTCAAATCACTCTATAAAAAAGATACCCGCACACATATGTTTATCACAGCATCATTCACAATAGCAAGAACCTGGAATCAACCATGCTGTCCATCAAAAGAGGACTGGATTAAAAAATGTGGTACATATACACGATGGCATACTCCATAGCCATAAAAAAAGAACAAAATCAGGAATTTTGCAGCAACCTGAATGGAATTAGAGTCTATAATACTGAGTGACCTCTCACAGAAACAAACATCTGAGTATCACAAATTCTCACTCATATAATGTACCTTGAACATCCAATGTAACACAATAAGAAAATGACTAACAGTGGTAGGAAACTATGGGGGTGGCAGGGAGAGGGAGATAGGATTAACAGTAGTAAACATCTGTCTGGGGATGGGGAAACACCTCTTATCAACAAGGGTGCCTGAACAAGGCATATTTGTATACCTAACCCTTAACTGTACCCCACAATGTCATAATACAAAATATTGATTATAATAAAAGGGGGGTGCAAGGATAAAAAGTCACCTATTGGGTACATTGTACACAGATAGAAGTGGTGAGTATACTTAAAGCCTAGACTTCTTTGTCACTACACAATACATCTGTGCAACCCAAAACCATTTGTACCCCCTAAAGCTTGAAACACATTTTTTTAATTACACATAAGTGACATAATAAAAGGGGAAGCCCAGAGAGATCTAGAATTCTATTAATCTAATGAAGCATCTCTTTTAATTTAAAAAAAATTGCTTATGCTTGATTTATGGCCAAGTATGTGGTCGATCTTAGAGTACGTTCCATGCAGTGATGAGTAGAATGTGTATTCTGCAGTCTTTGGATGGAGGGTTCTGTAGGTATCAATTAGGTGTATTTGATCAAGAGTCACATTGAGGTTTCAGATCTCGTTGCTGATTTTTTGTCCTGATGATCTGTCTAGGGTTGTGAGTAGGGTATTAAGGTCCCCAGCTATGATGGCATTGGAGTTGATAAATTTTTTTAGTTTACCTAGGAACTGCTTTATGAAATTTGGTGCTCTTATGTTGGGTGCATATATGTTTAGGATGGATAATTCTTGTTGATGGATTGAACATTTTATCATTATGTAGTGACCTTCTGTATTTTTTTAAATTTTTGATAGCTTAAAGGATATTTTGTCTGAGATTAAGATCACGCCTCCTTCTTTCTTTTGTGTTCCGTTCGCCTGAAAATGCATTTCCCATCCTCTTACTTTGAGACTGTGAGTGTCCTTTCTAGTGAGGTGAGTCTCTTAAAGGCAGTAGATTATTGCCTGGTGATATTTTATCCATTTTGCCATTTTATGTCTTTTCAGTGGTGCATTTAGTCTGTTCACATTCAAACTAATTATTGAAATGTGAGAGTTGATCCCTATCATAATGTTCTTACAGAGTTGTTGTTGTTCTTCCTGTCTGTGTATTGTGTTTCTTTTGGTTTTAGAGTTGGATCATGTGTGTTTTTAATCTTTTACCTGTACTCTTGTGAAGAATGCTGTTGTTCTTTTTTTCTTTTCTTCTGTGTTCAGTACTTTCTTAAGTGTTTCTTGTAGAGGTGGTCTTGTGGCAGCATAGGTTCTTAGGAATTGGATATCTGGGAAAGATTTCAATTCTCCCTCACTAATGAAGCTTAGCTTGGCTGGGTAGGTTATTCTTGGTTGAAATTGTTTATCTTTT